>NC_072732.1:1526386-1704240 GCF_026930045.1 Uloborus diversus
ACTCCAGATTCTTCTATTGCTCAGCGGCTAAGATTTTCACCCCAGGAGACCATTCTGGCTGCGCAAGTGCGGTGAACCAAATTGATATCATGATGGGTATGATCTTAAAATATAGAAAATATTTCTGATTTTGAATTTCTTTCACAAGTAGGGAATCAAAAAGCATTAATGAAAGACAATAAGTAACTGTTTGAGTAAATAACTATTTGTGTATTAATTAGTATCTTCGATTCATAAAGCGAAAGAAACCCCCTTGAGCTGGGACTAATTTACCATCAGGTCCATACGATGCGTCTTAGTTACAGGTCAAACAAAAAATTATGCGAATGATTTTAACGATTTAAAAAACCTAAATCAACACCTATTGTGTGTGGTTTTTAAACTCAAAACAGCCATTTCTCACTACCTAGTATTTCTTATAGGTATTAGTTTAACACTTTTGGTGCAAATGCACCCTGGGGCGTACGCAATGATAAACATGTGATGACATCACATGACTTGCTTTTACTCCAATTTAAAGTCATCTTCTCATTATTGGCAGTTTTAATGTGATTCAATTGTTTACTCTCTAAATATCACCAACAGTGGACAAATTGAAACAAGATTTAAAATAAAAAAAATAAAAAATTTTAAAAAATCGCCAAGTTGGCGAAAAACCTTGGTCACCAAAATACTGGCGATATATCGCCAAGTGTCCGCCAAAGTATACCACCACTTGAGTTTACATCGAAATTAACAATGATTTCCTCCACAAAAGGGGCAAAAGACCCCTTTTGGAGCATCCGAATGCAACCAAAAAAGGAGGTGCACAACTAGACCCCACTAGGAGTCTAAGAGCCAAATTTCAATTTTCTAAGACTTTCCGTTCTTGGGTTATGCGACATACATACACACATACGCACATGCATACGTACATACAGATGTCAAGAGATAACTCGTTGTAATTAACTCGGGGATAGCCAAAATAGATATTTCGTGTGTCTGTGCGTTCCTAGGCACATATCCACGGGTGGTCGGGTTGAAAAATAAACTCAACATTCACTCGGGGCTGAGCAAAATGGAAATTAAGATCGATTTTTAAGTGAAAATTTTTTCGCGAATACAATGCTTCCTTTTTTGTAAAAGGAAGTGAAAAGGATTGAGATTAAAGTTATTGGAATAATTGGTCCCCAAGGGAGATTGGAAATTCTCGTTTTGCCGAATGAAACTCCAAATTTTGCCGAATCGTCAGAGAAAATTTTCCGAACAAAGGGATTTTTGAGAGGTCACAGCGATCTCCTGTGACCTCCCATCGGGGCATCCCTGATCAAAACGATCGAGGATTATGCTGACGCATTTTAGCCGTCCTTCTCGTGACCCAAGAGAATGCTCCGTACTTAACCCCATTGAGTTTGAAATAACACTCTCAACACGTTAAGCTCTTAACGGCACTGCATCAACATGTTGCAGCACATATGCTTTAGGTGACCGTTTTCTCCCCCCCCCCCTCAAAATGTGGGACGTGTACCAGCTTTAGGCATCTGGAAGTGCATAAAAAATAAAAAATAAAAAGTGGTTCGCTTTTCAAAAAAATTTAATTTATGGTAGATAAAAAAAAAAATTTGAATTTTGACATCTTGAATTCAAATTCTGTTTTTCGCAATCACGAGTGTGTGTTTGTGTGTGGGGGTATGTGTGTTTGTGTGTGGGGGTATGTGTGTTTGTGTGTAGGGGTATGTGTATGTGTGTGTAGGCATATGTGTTTGTGTCTGTGTGCAGGCATGAATATGTGGGTAGTTGTGTGTACGTGTTTGTGTATGTGTGTGGTTGTGTGTGCATGCAGGGGGTATGTGTATGTTTATGTCTGTGTGCTGGCATAAGTGTGTGGGTAGTTGTGTATATGAATGTGTGTGTAGGCATATGTGTTTGTGTCTGTGTGCAGGCATGAATGTGTGGGTAGTTGTATGTGTTTGTGTACGTGTGTGTGTGTGTATGTTGTATGTATATGTTTGTGTATGTGCGTGCGTGTGTGTGTAGTTGTGTATGTATGTGTGTGTGTGTGGGAGATGGATGCAACCTGGAGACGGCTTTCGCTGTAGGAGCAGCATCGTGAGGAGCCGGTCGACGGTGATGGTGCGGAGGGTGGCGGTGGGAAAATAAAATCAAAGGACATCAAAACAGTCAAGTGAGAACAATAAGCAATCGTGATTGCTCAAAAAAGGGAAGAAATAAATACTTAAAAGAAAGAAATTGATGTTATTTTTCAACTTGCTTGACGGCATTCGGTGCTGATTTTAAATTTTAAGCAGAATGTATTACAATTTACTTTTACCAACAGTGCCATCCTCCTATATATATTGAGATTATTGAGCGAATTGCTTTTTATCCTCACTTGACCAAAGTTGATGTTGCTCTGATTTTTCAGATCATCACGGTGACGGTTGTTTTTGATGTTTATTTAGAGAGCGACATTTTCGTTGTCATAGCTACAAATTGTCTGCGGTTTGTTTTTACGCTTTTTTTTTTTTTTTTTCAGGGCTTAACTTAAGCAGACTTTACATTTAAAAAGAAGGGTTTTTTTGTATGGTGGGGTAAAATTGCGTTTCTTTTTGGGGGTAAACACCGATGTAGATGAACTTAATCAGCAGAATTTCATGAAAATACAAAATTTTTAGATGACTCATTCCCATCATTTAAGATAAGAGAAAAGAAAAAAACATATAATGTTATGCGCAAATAATCTTTTTGGTGAGTGTACCGGGTGGATATCGGCCATGAAATATTTATCTTTGTACCACATCTTGATCACTACTTCTTTTCTTACGGAAATGCCTCGTATTACCTATTCTAGAAAATCACCAGTCATCATAGGACAAGTGCAAATTCCTTAGCCATTTCTATTCCCTTCCATTTGTAGAAACGAGAAACCCAACTAGTAGGGTACTATCGCAGGGGTGCTCAACTAAGGAGGGTTCATGGTGCAGACTGCGCCATTTAAATTTTTTGGGGGGTGTTTTGAGGGATATTTTTCCCATTTTTAAGGAAGGGGCTCTTGTTTTTTTAAGGGGGGAGGGGTCTTTGCGATATTTAGGGGGTGCGCCTTTGATCCTAGGGCGCACCCCTGATATCGCATTTCGATCATAATTTGAATTCAAGACATCAAAATTCAAACGCTTTCCTTCTTCTGTTATCTTTTAAGTGTGGAATGTTTACACAACAATGTTTAAATTTAAGATAAATAAATACCTTTGTGCTGAACATTAAAGTAAGACAAAACAACGTTAGAAGAAGCACAAATTTGTGAATTACATCAGACACGTGTTTCGGCGTTACAGGGAACGCCTTTTTTCAATGCAAAAAATAATGAGCTTATGATTGAAAAGACATCCGACAAAAGCCAAGAGCAGATAAGCATGCAGCTTAAAAGATAAAAAATCTGCTCTTGGCTTTTGTCGGATGTCTTTTTATCCATAAGCTCATTATTTTTTTGCATTGAAAAAGGCGTTCCCTGTAACGCCGAAACACGTGTCTGCTGTAATTTACAAATTTGTGCTTCTTCTAACGTTGTTTTGTCTTACTTTAATGTTTAAACTTATCTATTTTAAAATATAAATAGAACAAAAAGCACCGGAAAAAAACGCTTGCGATTCTGCGGGTGTGGTCCAAATGCCTCATTCCAACTGGCATTTAAGTGCAAAGACCCCCCCCCCCATTCCTGAACTCGCCAGTCCGATGCCTAGCGAACGAAGGAGGGTGCCAAGAAATGCTCGGTGCTCGAGACTTCCGCATCATCCGACGATCATCTCCACTCATCAGCACTCCTCGATTTAGATTCGATGCGGGTCAGGGAGGGGGGGGGGGAGAGGTACATCAGAAGAACGCGGGATGAGAAAAGTGGAGGGAAAAGAAAAAGAAAAAAATAACGCCCGAGAAATCAAGCCATCGACACCGGAGGAAAAGTGAACGTCTTCCGTTGGCAACAAAAGGGTTCTCGAATCATTTCTCATTCTATTTCGAGAGAATGAGATGGATTCCATCGCGCCTCTCTATTGTCAGCAGGTCACCTGACCTCGGGGGTTCAGAGAGAGAAAGGGGGGGGGGGTGTTAACCTCACAAAATCCTTGGTTTTAAGTCATAAATGACCAATTCTACATAGTATATACATTAGGGTGGTTTAAAAAAAACTTTTTTTCAGCTAGAGTCCAGAACACCCCCCTTTTTTTAGACTACTTCAGCAGTCTGACCTCAGAGGTGCAGAACGAGAGGGGGGGGGGGGGGGGTTTAACCTCACAAAATCCTTGGTTTTAAGTCCTATGACCAATTCTAGTATATACGTACAGTAACCCGGTGATTTGAATTTGATATCACATATAGGGTTCTATAGCTATTAACAGCGGAGAAGCTTTTTACCTCCAGTAAAGCACAGCGTTAATCCAAAATTTATTCTCAGGACAACATTCATGAAATATATACCACTAGCTGTACCCGCACGGCTTTGCCTGTAGTAAAAAAAAATAAAAGGTCATTTGGTTCGCCTGTATATTAACAAATAATGGATGATTTGGGTTCCACGATTTTACGGTTCCACGTTATGATGATTCCGTAATTTATTCGTCCACGTTGTGATCATTTGCTCCGGAAAATGTTCTTAAAATTGGAATAGAAAAAGAACAAAATCGAATTTTCGAAAAATCGCTTCGAGGTGCACGCCCCCATGCTACGAACTCATTCCGCGCCAAATTTCATGAAAATCGGCCGAACGGTCTTAATGCGCTATGCGCGTCACAGAGATCCTGACAGACAGAGAGAGATCCGGACAGAGAGATATCCAAACATCCAGACTTTCAACTTTATTATTAGTAACTAGTGATACCCGTACGGCTTTGCCCGTAATAGAAAAATCAAAAGGTCTTTTGGTTCGCCTGTATATTTACAAATAATGTATGGTGAATTCTCTCGCCAGTTGGCTTGTGCCCATGTTACGGTTCCACGTTATGATAATTTCGTAATTTATTCGTCCATCTTATGATATTTTTAACCGACTTCAAAAAGGAGGCGGTTATCAGTTCATACCGTATGTATGTTTTTTTTTTTTGTTTGTCCACTTATAGCGTCTCACCTAGTGAACCGATTTTGATGATTCTTTTTTTAATGGATAGGGGATGGCTCAACTTAGGTCCCATTACTTTGTTTGACCATATTTGTTTTTTAGAAAAAAAGTTATGGGCAAAAAACAGTAAATTTTATGCAATTTCCCTATTAAATGATTAAAATGGTATTCTAGCGAAGTTCGCTCTTTTCGTCCGTGGATAATGGTGGCTCAGTGGTAGAATTCTCGCCTCCCACACGAGCGACCCGGGTTCAAATCCCGACTAGGACAAAGTGAATTTTACTAAAATTTCGTTTCTACTGTTTCCCGTATTTTCTCGAATGTTGTATCTTTCCAAGTCTGGAAAGTTCCAGCACTTTCTCAAGTTGTATATAAGGAGATGTAACGTTCATTCGTGGTTCTGAATAAAGATCTCGAGTTGAGACTAACGAGTATTCGCTTCATTTGGCTTTCACATTGTCTTCGCTACCTTCATCTACGCGACAATATGAAACTCATTGTTATAAAAGTTTGGTGCCATATAACAGTAACATTAATAGTAATTGTAATAATAATTTTGAATAAAGGCTTTTCTAAAGCAATACAGTGATATAGAGCCGAACTTCTTGCTAGGTAACTTCTTACTTTTACCGAAATATCTACATTTACACTAAAAAGAATGAAATAAAAAAATTTTGAAAAAAAAAATAGAACCGACTTCAAAATTGCTCTAAAAAGTGAAAAATAATTTTATTCTTTAAACACCATCGATAATACTTTTAAACATAATTTTTGAAGTTGGCGCAAAAACCAAAAGTAAAATCCATTGTAACCATGCTTCGTTCATATTTTTATCAAAAAATCATCCAAAGTTAGGAACGAAACATTTATATCGTTACTCAAATATGCTGTCATCAATGCGTAATGCATGTGGTAGTGAAGAAACTGGACCTGGTAAAATTTATACTTGTAGTTGAGTTATGGCTGTGAATGATTTTTTCAATCGTTTTTGCGCCAACTTCAAAAATTATGTTTAAAAGTATTATCGATGGTGTTTAAAGAATAAAATTATTTTTCACTTTTTAGAGCAATTTTGAAGTCGGTTCTATTTTTTTTTTCAAAATTTTTTTTTCTTAAAATTGGAATAGAAAAAGAACCACATCGAATTTTCGAAACATCGCTCCGAGGTGCACACCCCCATGCTACATACTAACTTTGTGCCAAATTTCATGAAAATCGGCCGAACGGTTTAGGCACTATGCGCGTCACAGACATCCTACAGATATCCTACGGACATCCAGACATCCTCCGGACAGAGAGACTTTCAGCTTTATTATTAGTAAAGAAATTAAAGATAGTGAAGGAATGAACATCCAAGGCTAGGTGAGGATCGAACCCACAGACTCCGGCTTAGGAAATGTAGCTTCTACCAAAGAGCCATGGAGCCACCCCCCCCCCCCGAAGTGATTAAAAAATAATTTACTTACATGTCCCTTTCCTCACACAAAAATTGCTCTGCCCCCCCCCCTTCCTTTCAATTGTCGTAATAATATGATTTCATAAATGATATCCTGATGTTACAACTTATTGAAGGGTTAGAAAAGCAACGCCATAGTTTTTAAACATAGCAAGAATTTTTTTTTTAATGCCTAAGGTGATCATATAGGCCTTATTTCGAAAGAAACAGTTCCGTTAAAAAATTTGCATTGAGATGAATAGAAAACGCCAGTTTTGTTCGATGGTTAAAAACGGCAAAATAACTTCTCCTGAGTTAAACAATGTTTTTACTTCAGTGGTCAGAAATATCAAGGTTTTATTTACAGTAGAATGAAATTTGAATTCATTCAAAAGAATTTCAAAGACTTGTCAGCGGTTTTTAAAAACGAGTTTAAGTCAGTTTTTCCTTATAGAAATGAGTGCAACTTTTTTGTGTGAAATTCAATCAATTTTCATAGTTCAATATCTGCTCAATAGTTACTCACAGAGTACACACAGTGCTGTAAATATTTTTCATTTACTTCTATATGTTCAATAAACAGTGAGTCATATTTTGTTACATTTTGTTTAAAAAAATGTAATTACATGTTGTATATTATGTACATACATATTGTATAATGACGTTGTATGAGTAAATCGCACGCTATTTCCCAACCCTGTGTTTTCTTGGTTATTTTCGGAAATCCGAATAATTTGAAAATTCGAATTAGCTATGGTATCCATCAGTTCAGTGCGTCATTTTTTAAAATTATTCAAGTTTATCCTTTCCTGCACCATTTTTTAGGCTCTTTTACCTTTTTAACCACTTACTCGTTTTACTCTATAGTTACTTAGAACATTGCGCACTTTTATATGTTTAAGGAAATTAAACATTTGTCCATTTCTTGTAGTAAAATTAAAACTCATTGTATCATCTCGTACTTCAAAGTTCCTTTGTAATATTTTACACCGCTGAGTGCTGTTTTTATGCTCTGTTTAGTATAATAAAGATATTCATGAATATTACTAAGGCAAGTTCCTTTTTTTTGTGCAATCCTATTGCTTATTGTTCTCACTTGACTGTTTTGATGTCCTTTGATTTTATTTTCCTACCGCCACCCTCCGCACCATCACCGTCGACCGGCTCTTTACGATGCTGCTCCTCTAGCGAAAGCCTTCCCCAGGTTGCATCCATGTCCTACACACACGCGCACACATACACAACTACACACACACGCACTCACACATACACACGCATACATACAGACACCTACACATACACACAACTACCCATACATTCATGCCTGCACACAGACACAAACACATATACCTACACACACATACTCATGCCCCCTACACACAAACACACATACCCCCACACACGAACACACACGCCTACATACACACACTCGTGACTGCGAAAAACATAATTTGAATTCAAAATGTCAAAATTCAAATTAATTTTCTTTCTTTTTTTTTTTTTTAAATTTTCCCCCGTCATACCTCGACGGGCGATTTTCTAGTCAAAAACAAAACGCAACTTTTTAAAACTTACACTTTTTATATGAAACAGAGAAAAAACACCAGATTTTCTTGAAAAACATCTTGAGCATCAGAAAACGTTCAATCGGTGGCTTGGAATATAGTTTTAGTAAACGGTATCTTACACTTAATTTTTAAAACCGCTCTCCTGAAGAACCACGTTTTTTGAGATATGTCGTTGTTGGAAGGACCGAGCGAAAAGCGGTGATTGGCTGATTTAAGAAGCCTTCATATGTTTGATCCCAATGTGACCAGTTCAAAAATATTTTTCCAACATTTCCCATGTACAAATAACCACAAAACATTGTATTTACGTAAAATATACGGAAAAAAGCCACTTATTGGCACAAACCCAATTTTAATAAAAACTGGAGGTAAGCTTTTTATGCTTAGCACGGCAGAATGTAAATCCCATACCAAAAAAAAAAAAAAATCCCCTCCCCCACGTACATGCAAATACATTATTTTTCCAACGCCCCCCCCCGACCCCCCCTAAATAACGGGTCTGTATCAAACCTTTACGTATTATCTTTTATAATTAGTGCCGTATTTCTAAAGCATTCGCAGGACAAATTGTAAAGGATGTCACCTGGAAGATTTTTATTTTAATCAAACCACGTTGTAAACATGTACAAGAGATCTGCGAAATACAACTCGAACCTTATTTAACTCCTCAAGGGCGGATTCAGGGGAGGGTCAAAGGATCAGTTGACCCCCTGTGGCAAGAATATTATACAATTTAAACTTTTAAGATTTTTTAGATCCAAAAAATAGTAGTACAGACATACAATTTTTTTTTCCTTGGTTCTGTAAGGTACTTTTTCTCAGTGAATCATTATTCAAAGGATTGACCGGATAAGTTTATTGAGATATTGCTACTTTGAATGTTTTGCTCATTTTCAAAAAAAAAAAAAAAAAACAATAATCTCTAATGGGTTTAACATTTTTTCAGACCACTCTTCCCACTCATACCACATGCCGTGTGTGTGTGTATTATGTGGGCTTTTTCCAACTATTTTATGGCTGTAATCTCATATATTCAAAGCCTACGGCAACGTGTCCTGCCTGTTTGCCTAAAGAAATATGACTTTTGATGAAAATTTGATGGAATATGACCAAGGTGCAGGTTGTGCCGATGAAAAATTTAGGGGAGGGTCGTGTTTTGAAAAGGTGGTGATCTCATTGGGGAGGGGGGAGAGGTGGTGTTCTGTAGTACATGAGGAAGTGCGCCAGCCCTTGCTTAACTGATACTTTTTACGTCGAAGGTCATTGAAACTTGACCCTCCTTACAAAAACTTCTGGATCTGCCCCTGTAACTCCTTCATGGGTACAACTATGGACGAAAACAGACAATAAGGGTCGTGCCCCCCCCCAAGGGCAAGGGAGCACCCCTTCAATAACGTGGAGCCCCCCCCCCCCCAAGGATAAAAATACCCCTCAAAGCGACCTCCCCTAAAAATTTCCGCACCCCTGATCGGATCGCTTTTTGAGCAATGAGCTAAATTGGAAAATATTGCAACGAAATTTGTCTCATCTATTTCTTGATTGACATTGTCTACAATGCTCTGAATGCTGAAAAAGAATGTTAGATGTTCCAAAGAAGAAATGATTCCTAAAACTTCTACCAATAGGTTGTATTTTCAAAGAAATAAATAAGTTACCAAGAGTGTCAATTTATTTCGGACAGATGACGTCAATGTTCAGTTATTTTAACATTTAAAAACAAAATTGTTTCTACATTTAAACTCCCTCAACAATGTTGGCTCGGAGTGCCATTCTTCGGACACAAATTATGAATTAACAAGTTACAAACTAAATGTTATAACTAATTATAATTCAACACAAATAAAATAAATGCTTACTTTCCGATTCCACTGAAAGTTTACAGCAGCTGTAACCAAGAAATCCTTTACACTCATTTTGTTCCATACTTTTTAGTGGGAACAAAGCTTATAGTAATAGTTTTAATTAAAAAAGAAAAAACATTAGATATATTTCATTGGATCTTTTGGATTCGTACTTTCGCGCCAGAACTTATTTGAATTTGCTGAACACCCTCAGAAGTTTCTCCCTGTGCTACGAGTCTCGACTTACTAAATTGTTACATTCCTTTTACTATTTATTTTATATTTTACTATTTTATAACTGAGATTGAACAAAATACTATATTTCTATTTTTATTTAAAAGTGATTACTTGAAAATGTTAGGCAACTCAAGCCAGCTGTATTCAGTAAATTACCGCCCATTAGCCAGGGCTGAAGCAGAAATACGTGAAATACACCGCCAGCTCAGTCATTTCCAGCCGAGGACTGCAGTTTCGTGCTTATTAGCACTCATCAGCCCGGCATAGGAAAGTGACTGAGCTGGAGATGGAAAAACTCTTAAGGAAGTCAAGAGTGCCAAACAAACTGATAGCTAATATCGCCATATTGGCAGTTATTTTCTCATTAGTAGCTTTTCTTGCATGTGATCGAAACAATTGGTAGTCAGTTTTTAAAAAATGCTAGGACAGCCAGTGAAAATGAAAGAAATAAACAAGCCTTGAGTAGGAGTCGGCATGTTTTTTAACGACTCCGACTCTTTTACCCCAAAATCAGCCCGACTCCGACTCCACAGCTATGGTTATAACTAATTGTAATTCAACAACAGAAAAAAATGCTTACTTTGCGATTCCACTGTCCGTTTACAGCAGCAAGAAAAAAGAGTATCTTGAGCAATAAAGGCAAAAATTGTAACTCGAAACTCATGGAAAGAATAACCACCCATTCAAGAAAAACATAACGCGTCACTGTTTCAATTCGTAAACACAGTACGGCAATAAGCAAAGCCGTGTGGATTCACTTCGTCTCACTTTTTTGAAAATGTGCGCACACATTTGATGGATGGCGGGAGCCATGCGTTGGCAGAGCGGAGGACTGTCGCTGGTTAAACTGAAATCTCATACTAGCGGTACCCACACGGCTTTGCCCGTAGTAGAACATTAAAAGGTCATTTGGTTCGCCTGTATATTTACAAATAATGGATGACGAATTTCGCGTCAATTTGCTATGGTCATTTGCTCACCCACGTAATGATATTTTACTCGTCCAATTTATAGTAGTTTGCTCAGTAAAATGTTCTTAAAATTGGAATAGAAAGAGAACAAAAGCGAATTTTTGAAAAATCGCTTCGAGGTGCTCCCACCTATGTTACGAACTCAGTTTGTGCCGAATTTCATGAAAATCGGCTGAACTGTCTAGGCGCTATGCGCGTCACAGACAGAGATCCAGGGACACAGACTCTCAGCTTTATTATTAACTAGTGGTACCCGCACGGCTTCGCCCGTAATAGAAAAATTGAAAGGTCTTTTGGTTCGCCTGTATATTTACAAATAATGTATGGTGAATTTCCTCGCCAATTGGCTTGTACCCATGTTACGGTTCCACGTTATGATCATTTCGTATCTCGCCAATTGGCTTGTGCCCATGTTACGGTTCCACGATGTGATAATTTCGTAATTTACTCGTCCATCTTATGATAGTTTTGTTCTTAAAATTGGAATAGAAAAAGAACCACATCGAATTTTCGAAAAATCTCTTCGAGGTGCACACCTCCACGCTACAAACTAACTTTATGCCAAATTTCATGAAAATCGACCGAACGGTCTAGGCGCTATGCGCGTCACAGACATCCAGACAGACAGAGATCCGGACAGACAGAGGGACATTCAGCTTAATTATTAGTAAAGATAAAGATAAAGATTGGCGTTCCGGTTCTGAAAAATTATCGAACTCAACCCTCATTTAGAGCTTCCGTTCAGGTATTGATGAAGACTACATAAACCATGCGTTTATCTTCCCCTGTATGTGGTTTTATTACATTTTTAACTAAAATTAGGAAGACAAGGCAAAACAGATAGAAGAGGGGGTCTCAGTGGCCGAGTGGTATAAGCGATTGCTTCACACACTTGAGGTGGTAGGTTCGACACCCTCCCTCGCTCCGGATGTACTTTCTCCTCTTTCGTGGTGTAACTTCTTTCATGTGTTATTTATATGTATTCTGTACTGTAATAGAAAATATATATCATGCGTAAGGGAGGCAAGACGCTCAGATTATAGTCCTCGTCAAAACAAACCTGTGCCGTAAGTACCGAAAGAAAGAAAGACAGAAGAGGAGAAATTTATAACACAAAAGGGCCCGGCTGTCCTCCTTTAAGGTTTTGACCTATAGTGCGTTCGGGGAGAAGAGATTGCAAGAGCAAAGGAGAAGCAAAGAAGGTTGCTGTCTCCTTCCGCCCTCAAGCGATTCAACTTAAACCAAAGGATCTATCTTTCTGAAATATAGAAATAGTGTATGTTTGCAGCGAACGAAGTTGCAATTCTTGAATAAAGTTCAGTCATTTTGTATATTTCTCAACTATCTTGATTATCCTAATGTTTTACAGGATATTGTTTTTCATAAATTTTTTTAACTGTGAATCTCCGATCACGTTTTGTCAATTTTACCGGTTGACCTTTTCTTAGGCCGTGGTAGCCCGATCGGTAGAGTGTCGGATTCGGGGCCGGAGGGTCCCGAGTTCGAACCTCGATGGTCGAAGACCCACCGTCGTCATTAAAGGGGACTCGGCGACGTTAAATAGGCTCGTGGTCTCAATGTCCTCCAAGTGAAACGATACCTCTGGGGGTAGCTATTAGCTCCTGGACTAGTTCTAAATTCTCATTAACTGTTCGATCCGGTGATGGTGCTGCCATCGATCGGTATATAAAATAATGGAGGCAAGGCACTTAGTATGCAGTCCTCGACATAAATACAGTTGTATTCAGTTGTGGCTCTGAATAGGAATAGGAATAGGACCTTTTCTTACCTTCTTTTCGTTCCGAATTTTTTTAAACAGCATTTTATCTTCACTATAGAATGGAATAAATTAACTAATCTAAAAAAGACGTTTCAAACCAATTTACCGCTACTGTTAGGAAAAATTCAAATTTCGAATGGTGCTTGTTGTATTTTACGAATACCAGCCATTTTAAAGTAATAAGCACAATATTAAAGAATAATTAAACAAAAAATTGAAGCCAAATGACTTTTAAGGGTCAACACAATGCAAAAATATTTAAAAAACGGCACATGATAATTTTAATCATGAATTTATTCGAAAATATTTGAGTGTACGATGACTTTTGTGGCATGTTATTTCTCTGTCTCTTAGTTTTCTGACCCATTTCAAAAAGGAGATCCGTCAATATTTTAAAGAAACCAATGGTTTGTATTTAGAATGACATAGGAATGATGTGAAAAAATATTGGCCTTCATATTCGAATTCAGTTTCGCGTTATTTTGACTTTACTAAAATATTTCAAAGTGCCCAAACACTTTTGGGAGCCACTGTATGTTAAAACAAAGCGTTCTGGGAGGTTCACTATCCCTTGTGCGTACGTTAATTGGAACAAATTTTGTCTCAATATGTGCTTCCAAAGTGCTTCTTTTCTAACTAAAATACTGCTATTCAGCGTACGATTGTAATTATTTTTACTTATTTTACGCTTTTTATCAGGCCAGCACCGAAGACCCTTAGTATGAGCTTGCGGACCCCCAGGGGTCCGCAGGCCATACTTTGAGATTTTTATCTTGGTCATAACTGACGCTATCTTTGGTCATAAAGGTATGACTAAATGACCACCATCACGATCCCCAGATCTATCGCCGCAGGAATTTGATGTACAGTAAAACCTGTAAAGTTATCCAACCTCGTAAGTTGATTACTTGTCTATTGTCTAAGTTGACCGCTATTTTCAGGCACATAATTAGATCTATATCATATAATTCAACCTCTATAAGTTGACCACCTGTTTAAGTTGAGCGCAAAAGTAGTGCACCGCAAGTGGTCAACTTACATCTAAGTGTAAAAGATCAGGTGTGCATTTCCCACTTCCTGTATCCTCTTAAACAGAGAAATCTAGAATCTGCAGTCAATTAATTTGATCGATGCAAACATGCCAGTACAAATCGGCAACGAGGACTGATTCAGAGATCGAATAGTTGCAGAGTAATGAAAGGCAGGGTCTGATTAGTACCTCAAAAGGCAATGGAAAGCTTGAACTTCGCTCAGAATTTTAAGGGGGCTTAAAAATTCCTGTTTCTGCTTTTAAATGCAGTATTAAAGAGATTGAAAACAAAAGGATTGTTTGATAAAATTTGGCTCGAGTATGTTACAATGTATATTTATAAAAAATAATTTGGTGAAAATCTTATTCAACAACTAACCACCCTGATTCGCAGAAAATTACAGTGCAAACATGTAACGTACAAACTTCTATGTGTCTGGGGGTGGGAGGGGGGAATGACTGTAATTTAAATTCTACTGGACCACTCTCGGAATTTGTATTAACAGCATTAAAGAGTTTTGTTTCAACGTAAATAGAATGACGTTTCAGAAAAAAAAAAAATCTCTCACAAAAAGTGAAAGGCAGCGAATTGAGACTTGGCCTGAATCCAGAAGTGAAACCAACCCTGAGGAAAGAAAAAGTGCTAAACTTGGACTATTTCTATCATATAGCAATATGTACTTTCATTTTTTTTTCCTGTCAATAAATCATTCTTTTTGCCCAACTCATTTGTAGACTTGAAAATTAGAGCATCGCGTTTAATTGCTCTTGTATTTTTGTCGATTTTATGAACTTTTGGCGTGATGACCAGAGGGTTCATGAAAGAATGTCAACTAAAAAATGAAAACTGCTTCAAACGAAGTTTCTGTTATCGAGAAGGAATGCTCTGGAAGTTGACATTTGTGAATTTTATTTTTACTTTCTGAGAATATTGCAATAGAAGGAGGGGGGGGGGGGGTAATTCATTTACGGATTACGAGGTCATAATTTTAGAGTATTCGTCTTTTGATCTCTAAGTCACCGAATTATAAGAAGGGGCTTTGGCAGAATTACGCGCATACACCAAAGAGATTGCTTGTGAAATCCAGATAATATTAGCATCAGTCTTTAACAGCCGTAATGGAGCAAGAGCTCTGAAATTAGCTAGCTTATACGAGGTGAGCGGCACCAGGTTTGCGGATCCTCGATGATGTATTTAAAAAAAATTTTTTAGCTACCAACGTGAAGCTAATCTCAGCTACAATGAGAAGACATCTTCCCTCAGCTCGCTTACGGCTATTTCAGGTTGAGGATCGCTACGCTAATAAGAGCAAAACTGGTGTCTCAGAATGCCATAAAGATCTGTCATGTGAGGTATAGGTTTGTCCATCTGTCTTTGTGCACTTGCATAAGTCCATTCCTCCATTAACGATGATTTACGAGAATTTAGTGCTCTTGTTAACAAAATAAACTAAATCAGATTTTCTCACCTTTTTTTGGCCGGCAGGTTCGCAAAAACTTCGGGAACAGGTGAGTTTTTGTGTATGTGTGTGTGAACGTGTAAAAAAATTAAAAAAAAAAAAAACTTTCAACGTTCGGACAGTTTTAAACTTGTGAAAACATTTTGCGGACCGGAGAGGTTCTTTATTTTTTAATTATATATATATGAAAAAGTATTTAAACGTTAGAGTAAGTAATTATTGTAATAATTATTATACATAATCAAGAATACACATGCACACAAATACACACTACCCACACATTCATGCCTGGACACAAACACATATGCTTACACACACATACACTAACCCCGCCCCCACGCACACAAACACTCATACACACAACTACCCACACACTCATGCCCGCACACAGACACAAACACACATGCCTGCACACATACCCCCCTCCCCCCAACACACAAACACACACTCCTACACACACACATACAAGTGATTGCGAAAAACATATTTTGAATTCATGATAACAAAATTCAAATTATTATTATTATTATTTTTTTTTTTTTTTTTTGAGCAATTACGAATTGCTTACAATCCTCCCTTGAGCGTAGTTAATGTTCCTTTGATTTTTCAGAGAACCATGGCGACGAGAATAAGTCTAATCGTGACCCCACTAGATTTCGCTTACTCTTACAGGCCGTGACAATCGCTGAAATTCATGGCAACAAAGAGGGCACTACAGGGAATCATTGTTTTCCATTACGTTGCCATTGATTGGTGGATGCCAGGGTTCCGTTCAGCGCCCCTTGCGGTCAAAATGGGTGACGTCCAATCAAAAATAAACCAACTTTGAAACTTGCCATTGACTGGTGGATGAACAGGATTTTGCATAGACTAATAATAAGAATAGACCGAGCTTTCTCAGACTTGCTGATGAAAAAATGTGTTCATGGATACATCATGTGACTGGTGGGAGGCTTGGCGAAAACTTTGGCAGCATGGTTGCTAGATGGCAGGATTATCTATAGTTTGGCACTCGACATGTATTTTAAGGTTATTGGGTTAGGTGCAGAGATTGAACTGTTTTTCTTTTAGTTATGCATTATTTTGACATTAGTAATTAGTTTTTGATCACAGTTTTCAGTCACTTTTATTTCATTCGGAACTGCTACGTCAGCGTTAGCGTGAACGTAATATCGTAAACGTTTTACGTTAACGCAAAAATGTACAAAACGGTATCTTAAATTTAAATTGTAGGTAAAAATCTTATTGTTTGCCGATTCTTTTTGGGCGCCTGCATCTTTCATTGCTCGGAGAGTTATTCAAATTGACGAAAGAAAATGCACAGTACTATCTAAACGTAAAACTCACTATATTAACAAAATATTCACAACTTAGAATAACAAATTTACAAATCGGACTCCATAAAATCCACATTCTTCCGTGTTCCATCAATTCTATTTATTTTAGTTCTCGCGGGCGTTGATCAGACCCCCACTGTTGCTAGGATATCCACCAGTCACATGGTTTGGTTTATGAGCAGCAAAAGGTTTACCATAGCTCGGTCTACTCTTATTATTAGTCTATGGGATTCTGTTCAATTTCAAGAGCTGATCGGAGTTGCATCGGAAAAGCCATAAATTGTCAAGGCCCGAAAGCGCCATCTAATAGGGTCATGATCTAGTTCATTGGTTTTTAATTGTTATTTATAATAGACTTATTCTCATCATCATGGTTTAATAAATTGTCTGCGGGTTTTTTTTTTCATTAATTTTTTCCCGAGGCTAGACTCAACTAGATTTTATGTTAAAATCTATTCTTTGTGTAAAATCACGCTGTTTTTAGGAAAAAAAACCTATATAAATTTGAGTAGTAAACTTTGCAGATTACTAATTCCCGGACTGATAAGAAATAAAAATACTCTAGCTGTATAAGCTGTAAAAATAATCTTTATGATAAGTGTGCGACTGCAAATTAAACATAATAACCATTTATTTCTTTAATGGATATCTAGAAAACCATCAGTCATAAAATTACGGGTGCGAATTTCTCTTCCATTTCGATTCAATTCGAGAAACAAGAAACCCAAAAACATAATTTGAATTCAAGACGTCAAAATTAAAATTCTTATTTAATTATTTTTGCGTAAGGAAATTGTCTTAAAGTGGGGGAGTAAAAATCTCTGAGGTTCGGTGAACTCTTTTTGCGGGACCACCGGCTAAAAAAGGTTGGATTAAAAGAACTAAAAAAAGAAACACACAACAAAAGATTTGTGCAAAAAATATTTATTGTCCCGAAAAAATGTCATCAATTTTTATATCGTGGAAAATAGTTTCTTTTCGGATGCTCCATAGGGTAGGACGGATAGCACTCACATTCCGTGCTACCGCGTTCGAAGCTCTTTGGAACAGGTGTCGAAATGTGTGTAGAAGCATTCTAAAATATGACGACTTTTTAAAAAGTGTGGAATCGAGTTTCCTCTCTGCTCAGTTTCCATTGAAAACGTCGGGGATATGTTACACATAAAAAACAGATGTTCACAAAAATAAACTGCATCTCAAATGTTGCTTTTTCGTGCATGTCCTGTAATCCTGTACACTTGAATACATTTCGTAATAGTTTTGTTGGTTTCACATACACTATAGTAGGGAAAAAATAAATAAATGCCACTGTTGTGTTGGTTTTCGCTTAACTAACCGTAAGTGTTCGTTGTTACGTCAGAGTGCTGTCAGCACATCATAGTCCACTCAGTGAAAAACATTTTTAGTGGTGAAATAACTGACAACCAATCAGCAAACGGCATCAGCACGTGTTCTTCAAAGGATGTAGATCCAGCCACGCGAGCTGTAAGATGCCACTAAGATTTTGCGTTTGTCGAATTACACGTTCTACGAACGTGTAATTCGACACGTTTAACGAACGTGTAATTCGACACGTTCAACGAACGTGTAATTCGTTCAACACACAGGGCAAGTGACCTTAAGTGGTATTCAGGACACTTGAAAACGATTTTTTTCTTTTTTACTGATGTAAAATACTTTTCATTCCTTTCACTTACAAAAGATATTAAGATGTTGTTACTTTAATTGATGCCAGTGGCTCTGTTTTATGAAATACATAAGTTCATTCAAACTGATTACAATAACGCTGACTGGTTCATCGTGCTAGTATTAGCAATACAGTAGAATCCCAAAAACTCGGTCTTTCGCTGAAAGAAAAGTGGCCGAGTTGCTAACGGGTTGTACAGAAATGGATGGGATCTCAGGTCTTAGAAGTTTTTCGATTTTAAGTGAATTTTTAGATTAGATTAAAATAAAGTTCTAATAGCTCTAGAGCTTTCGCTGTTTAATTTTTTTTTAATCGGAATGTGAGCCCTAATGTTTCCCTTACAAGTAAATATAAAAGTTCTTTTAAAGCATTGTAAACGTCACAGTAGTTTTGTGTTGCCTTTTCTTAGAAGTTTTATAATACTTTATTATTTTGTAAAATAAAAAATAAATAAATAAAAGCCAGTGGCATAAACAGGTTTATTTTTTGAGGGGGGGGGGTACTTATGGATTCAGCCAATTTCTGCTGGATTTTATACCTATTATGCAGTGCCTTTTAATCCGGAATCCGATCAAGCTGTGCGGACGCCAGGAGCAGATGAATGCACGGGACAATGGAAATCAAATCAAGGAGCCCCCAAAGTCTAAAACCTCCATTTCTACTCACCGTTACATTACATGCAAAAAAAAAAAAAGAAGTTGCATTGATTGGCTTTAAATATAAATTTACTAATAACAAACAACCGTTAATATGTTTTCTTTTCTCTCATTTGTCCGTTAACTTTGGTTTAAAATAAATATCATTCCGTATATTTGCACTTCAAATGAGCTTAGGGGAGTCAGTACCCTAAATACTTTCAAAAGTTCGATTTTTTGTTTTTTATATACTTTGAAATTCCATTACAAAACCTTTTTAATGATACAAACTTCTAAGTCGTGCTCATATTAGAATTAAGTTAAAATAAACTTTAAAAAAATTTAAACCTATTTCGATGAGGTACGATATTCCCCTTTAAATTGCAATATCTCGAAATGGTACTTTTGAAACTAATTGTTCCTTTTTCTCAGAAACTAAATGGTGTTAGGCTTTGAAATTTTTACCACCTATTCCATACATCTAATTGCATATACTGAAGTAAAATTTATCTCACATTCGAAAAATATTTTTTTATACAGCGGATTTCGTGTAGTAAAATGGCATTTTTTGAAAAAAATACAGTGACTTACACATCATTATTAAAAAAAAAAAAGCTTTCTTTCTGTAAAATTTTACTTCAGTATAGAGAACAGAGTCTACTTAGGGTACAGAAAAAATTTCATAATTGAATCTTTAACAGATTTTCAATAAAAGGTACATGAACCTGTGCAAATTAACATTGACGGTATAGGGGGTACTGACTTCACTTAACATTAAAAACATATTACAGTGCTAACAAATAGAATAAATATTACATTTTAATAATAATTCTTCTCTATACAAAACCCTCATAAGACCGATCATTTTATACTGTAGTGAGACATGGGCAATTAATAAAACAGAGGAAAACAGACTTCTCATTTTTGAAAGAGAGATCCTTCGGTCAATTTTTGGAGCAGTAAAAGAAAATGATGCTTGGAAACGTTTATATAACTTTGAAGTATACCGTAAATGCCGACAACCCAACATCTTAAGAGTCATTAAAGCCAACAGAATCAGGTGGCTGGGGCACGTATTTAGGCGTGCAGATCTGGACCCGGTTAAAAAGCGAACTTTTTCGAAGATTGAGGGTACGAGGAGAAGGGGAAGACCAGCAACAAGGTGGCGGGATAGTGTCGAGAAGGACCTTAAAATTTTGGGAGTGAACAGGTGGAGAAACCTGGCAACGTGTCGTACCGCCTGGAGGAAGCAGACGGAGAAAGCCTTGGCCTGCACCAGGCTGTTGTGCTGAAGAAGAAGAAGAATTTTCTGGAGAACTTTTTGTGTTGTGTTTATATCAGTTTTATTACATTCATTTGAAGGGAAAGTTGCTATTGAGCCGTCTGTAAGAAATGATGGGTAGAAGTAAAATCAAAATGTATACCGAAAAAACGAAAATAAACATTAATGTAAATGGTGTAGAATAGGTTCATTTAATACTGACTGCTTAAAATATGGTTATGGTGTATTCTACAAATGATTGTATACTGTGTACAAAAAGGAGTAACCAGGGCATAGAGCCCACATGAACTCCAGGCCCTGTGTCCCTTTTCAGGGCCCGATTAAGATATCGAGGGGCCCTAGGCCAAATACTTTTTTGAGGTTCCCTGTGTTCAAACTTTAGAACTTTAGCCATTGGCTGAAACAATTTTAGACATAGACTAATGTAATTTCAGCCGTTTGGGGGCCCCTTAATATCGGGGGCTCTGGACCAGGGCCTAGTTGGTCTATTCAGTGATCAGGCCCTGGTCTCACTTTGGCTTTATCGGGTCCTGGTGAACGCAAGGGCGGATCCAGTGTCTGGTTTTGGAGAAAACGAAAGGGGTGGGGGGGGGGCGCTTCATAAGTCATTTTTGGGAATAAATAGAGGGTTTGGGGCGAGCTTTTCGAAACATAAGTTCCAAAAAGGCAACTTTGGGCAATCTTTAATTACAACTGTGGGTTATGACCCCCCCCCCCCTGGATTCACGCTAGGGCGGGCAACAAGCGAGAAAGTCAGTGATCGCGTGCATACAGAAGGGGGAAAATCCTTTCAACACGAGTTCTTCGCCATGAAACACACACTGTGGAGCACTACATGGCAGTCTTTTTTGCTCCTGGTGGGAGCGAGATTTTCCTTTCGTCGGTGAGCGCGTTCCTGCGCGGGAGCACCGAGGGCCTCCTGGGGAATTCCTTCCTCCAGGCCCTGTGGATGAGGGGCACCATGAGCCAGAGGCTCGCGCACAGCATCGAAGTGACGCCCAGCAGATAGAACACACCCGAGTAGCAGCCGATGTGGTCCCGGAAGTGACCTGAAAAAGTCACACACACGTTAGAATAAACAAATAAAGAAGTATATATCGCGTGGCTTTGATGAGTTGAGCAAATTTTACCTCTTTTTGAGGTAATAGAGAAGAGTCAAACAAAAAAAAAGTGAACGCAGTGTAGTTCTGATGAGTTGGGCGATGTTTTTTAGGTAATAGAGAAGAATCAAACAAAAAACAAAGTAAACACAGTGTGGTTCTGATGAGTTGAGCAACGTTTTTCAGATAATAGAGACGAGTTAAACGAAAAAAAAGTAAATACAGTGTAGTTCCGATGATTTGAGCAATGTTTTTGAGGTAATAGAGAAGAGTGCAACAAACAAAAATAGTAAACACAGTGTGGTTCTGATGAGTTGAGCAATGTTTTTGAGGTAACGAGTCAAACAAAAAAGGGGGGGGGACATAGTGTAGTTCTGATGAGTTGAGCAATGTTTTTGAAGTAATTGGGAAGAGTCAAAGAAAAAAAAGTAAACACAGAGCAGTTCTAATGAGTTGAGCAATGTTTTTTGAGGTAATAGAGAAGAGTCAAACAAACAAAAAAGTAAACACAGTGCAGTTCTAATGAGTTGAGCAATGTTTTTTGAGGTAATAGAGAAGAGTCAAACAAACAAAAAAGCAAATACAGTGTAATTCTGATGAGTTGAGCAAGGTTTTTGATAATAGCGAAGAGTCATTAACATTAAAGTGAATTGGGTTGCTTTTGTAGTAGGAAAAAGATGTAAACATTTGATGGCCGTTATGTTTTGAAATCTTTATAATATTCAACTGCACTTTTTTAATAAGTTGCCCCATATAGTTGACTAAGAAATTATAAAGAATATAAATTGCAGTCTTTTTTGGGTACTGAGTGAAAAATTAATGTCCTTAACCCTTAAACGCATTGTGTTACCACTTGGCACAAGACCAATTTTTTTCTACTAAACTGTCATGAGAAGACGCACTGAAGACGCTATTAAATCAATTTTTACTCTTAAATGTACCAATCTGACGGAAAACAAAAATGATTCCTTTTATCGACATTCGCAAATGTAAGACTATTTTATTTTAAAATTAGATTGAGACGTTCGAAAATGCCGACCATGCTGAATCAAGTTTTACTACTACTTAAATAGCATGGCATTTTTAAGTTCAGGGTCGACATAGTTATATTCATTGTCGCCATTTTGCATAAGGTAAGGGCAATCCCCACCTCCTGGTATTGATAATGTAATGTATTTGCATAAGCGGATTTGGAAGTGTGGAGGCCCCGGGGCAACGAAGGAGTGGAGCCCCTAATCAGGGTTCGAAAAGATCATCCCATTTTCAAAAATATCCGATACTTTGATATATATCCGAATATTTTTATATATATGTATGTATCCGATATTTTCGATCAGCACTTTAATAGTAAATACATCCCCTGACCCGTGAAAGAGGATATTTTGTAAAAATTTATTGTGAGGTCGCCTTTGTTGTGGAGGCCCTGGGGCAGTAGCCCCGCCTACCCTCGCTTAATTCCGGCCCTGTAAGTGGGAGTTGCTTTTGTTGTTGATTTATCTTTTTGTTCAGCTGCACCAAACTGATCCTTTAGTTTCGTTATTATTAAAACCTGAAAGACCGTTAATTTCAATGAGATCCCTCCCCCACGGCCCCCGCACTGCCCACAATTAGCATTAGAACTCAGAGGCTTTGTTGTCAAAATAGAATCGCAGGAGTAGGCCTGGATCCAGTGGCGTGGCTAGGGAGGGGCGGAGGGGCGGTCCGCTTTTGGGGGCGGCAATTTAATACCTTTGATGAGAAAAAAATCCTAACAAGGTAATCAAAAAAGAGGCAAAAAAAAAAAAAAAAAGAACTTATAAATGAAAGGTTTTGGTATGATTACGAGAAGAAGAGTACTACGACACAAAATATGTGTTGTTCTTATGAACATGAGAGAGCATATAATTCCTTATTTTTCTCTCCATTAACCTTAAGTTACAGATTGAAGGGGCGGCAGTAAAAAACGTCCTCTGCCAAAATTCTTATTTTAGAAATTTTAGCATTGGAAAATATCTCGGAGAAACTCCCGACTCCTAACTTCATCAAAGGCTAAAATTGACTTCAGTTTAAAAGAAGATTCGACCCCCCCCCCCCTGTAACTGCGATTTTGGCATAAAATATTTTTCTCCGAAAGAGGGTCAGTTACCATTTTTATCCATTTTTCTGCTACTGTACTGCAGTATGAGCGATTTGCATGCTTACCTTCGAATTAATTATGTTGGATACTAATTTTTAATAAGCGGTTCTCAAATTTAAATTGGTTACTACTTTTAATTTCAATAACGTGAATGCCAAAATAACATTGTTACAGGATATTTATCGTTTGCAAATGAAACTAACTATTTTCGTTTTGTGTTAATCGTGTGCTAGTCAAAAGTATTTATCGTTTGCTAATAAAAACATTTACTTTAATTGGATATTTATCGTCTGCTATCAAAGATATCCCACATTGATAAGCAAAAATAATGGGAGAGAAGAAAAAGCTCTGATTTATTGCACATGGCACACACACAAAAGAAAAAAAAAATACAGGATCGTTTCGACTTTTCAGATAACTTAGATAGTGCCCATAAATAAATACGTGTTCTCCCATATACTCAATTTACTAACAAAAGGAGAGATCAAAACATGGGAGATCGAACATAGTGTCGAAGTCTGAAATTCCAATGGAAACGCAATTGCATTTCTAGGGCCAAACTAGCAACTTTGGGCCCTCGTTGCAGCCAAACCGGGGCCTATGCAGTCAAACCGCTTTACCTGAGCTCATACCTAGTGAGAATGGACTCATAGCTAGAATTTTGTCAAAATCCGTGACCCTCAAGGTCATGCCGTTTGGTCGTTAGTTATAACTGAGCGAAAGGGCGGCAAATAGACGGCTACGCCACTGCCTGGATCCATACATTTTGGGGCCCCTGCAACAAAATCTGAAGGACTGTTTCCTCCCTCCTTAGAATTTGGAACTTCCTTGCTTTTAATACTTATTTCTTTGCAAAAAAAATGTAAAAACATTTCTTTTCCAGCCATGAATGGATAAGTTATTAAAAATGACAAATTTTAATAGCTCTAATCTGTATTGACATCGTTTTCCATGGGGGAAATATCTGGCCCCCCCCTTAAAATTTTGCATATTTGCTCCCATACTGTGCTTGAAATCAATTTAATGTTATCTGATAATTGTATGAGAACTCCTTCATCCACGACTAAGGATTTGCTTTCAAGAGCAACGAAACAACAGCTGTGTGTGGATTGTTGAATATCTTTCAAATGCGAAGTATTTTTCATTTCTGGTTTCAAAATGCATTCCAATAACAAGTAAGCAACACCGAAACCCATTTCAGTGTCGCCATCTGTGGAGTAGACTACTAATCAAAATCATTTTCAAAGAATTTATCCGGGGTGTTAGACAAATTTTGATTCCCAAACAATATTGCTTTTTTTTTTTTTAAGAAAAAAATGGATTTTTTTTTAAATTTAAGTAAAACCTCATTGTTAGATGCAAGCGTGCATAAATATTGCAAGGTAGTAAAAAATTAACGTAACTCAGCATTAGTTTTTCTTTTTCTTCATATATAGAATTTTATGAAAAACGGAAAATTAAAAACTTTACTTGCACCGGAAAAAAAAACAATTCGTCTTGAAAATTGACCACTTTATTTCATTAAAATATATCTTGAGAGTTTAAATAATAAATTAAGATTTAAAAAAAAATTCAAATACACTTTCGTTAACGTATTTAAATACAAAAAGTTGCTGAAATCTCATTAACATTCTGTCATATCTCTTAATATTTTAATTAAACGGGGTAAGCAATTTTTTTAATCTTTACATTTGATACAAAGATGCTCCTGACACAGTTATATTTTTATTAAACCATTTTCTTTAATTAAAACTTAATTTATGTACATGCGTCACGTGCGGCACATCCAAACTGAACCTCTTGTAATTTGCTTATGAACAGGGGCGAATACAGAAAATCTTTTGGAGGGGGCACGGGAAATTGAATACCCCTCCCCCCCCCCCCGCCTTCGATGTTTCATAACAAAGTTTCAATGACTTCATTTTTAAATGTGCTTGTTTTTTTATTATTATTATTTATTCAGCAATCACGATTGCTTATTGCTTTCATTTGACTGTTTTTGGCGTCCTATCATTTTATTTTCCCACCGCCAAACTCCGTAGCATCACCGTCGATCGGCTCCTCAGGATGCTGCTCCTATAGCGAAAGCCGTCTCCAGGTTGCATCCATGTCCTACACACACGTGCATACATACACAACTACACACAAACATACACATACACACACATACACCTACACACATACACAGACAAACACATACACACAACTACCCACACATTCATGCCTACACACAGACACAAACATATGCCTACACACACATACACATACCCCCCACACCCCCTACACACAAACACACATGCCTACACACATACACATACCCCTACACACAATCACACATACCCCCACACACAAACACACATACCCCACACACAAACACACATACCCCCACACACAAACATACTCGAGATTGCGAAGAGTATAATTTGAATTCAAGGTGTCAAAATTCAAATTATTTATTTATTTATTTTTCTTTTTTTGTTAGAATTCCTTCAGGTCAATGAATCTACTTCTAAGTTCATGAATATTATGCACTAATATACTTAGAATGTGGACGTAAAACATCTTTAACGTTTCAAGCCATTTAAATACTAAACCCTATATAATGTCACCGAGATGCTATACAATTAGCGGCTTTACTTAGGAACATTGTCATAATGATTATAACACGAGGGCAAGGGTATTAAATAAACCCATACCTCTCTTGAGTTTTTTCTAAATTAATTTATAAAGAAAATCATAACTTCATAACATATAAGTTTTACTGAAGAATTCAGAAACTATTTTTGTGTGAATTTCAAAACAGTTGCTGATTTGTTCTTAAAGCCATGAAACAGTTGAGACAACATATTGATACGGTAAAACCTCGATTATCCGAGCTTCGATTAACCGATGTTTCTGTTAACCGAGCCGACAAGGAAGTCTTTTTTTTTTGAGCAATCACGATTGCTTATTGCTTTCATTTGACTGTTTTGATGTGCTATCATTTTATTTTCCCGCCAACACCCTCTGCAGCATCACCGTCGACCGGCTCCTCACGATGCTGCTCCTATAGCGAAAGCCGTCTCCAGGTTGCATCCATGTCCTACACACACGCGCATACATACACAACTACACACACGCACATACATACACAACTACACACACGCACATACATACACAACTACACACACAAACACACGCACACATACACACACACACAAACACATACACACGCATACACCTAAACACATACACATACACACACACAAACACATACACGCGCATACACATAAACACATACACAAACACATACACACACACACACAAACACACGCATAGACATAAACACATACACAAACACATACACACACACGCATACAAACAGACACCTACACATACACACAACTACCCACACATTCGTGCCTGCACACAGACACATATACCTACACACACATACACATACCCCGCCCCCACGCACACAAACACTCATACACACAACTACCAACACTCATGCCTGCAAACAGACACAAACACACACGCCTACACACACACATACCCCCTACACACAAACATAAATCCCCCCCCCCACACACACACAAACAGACACACCTAAATACACACACACACACACACACACACACACACACACACACTCGTGATTGCGAAAAACATAATTTGAATTCCAGATGACAAAATTCAAATTAGTTTTGTTTTTCTTTTGTCTAAATACTTAAGCTCTAAAAGAACGACGTGTTTATTTCTCAGCCTTTGCTGTCTGCTGTTCTGCCTCAAAAACTAACTTCTAAGAAACATAAGAGAGACCCATATTTAGAGCAGATGACAAATACTAACTACACCGATAGAATTTTTTTTTTTTTTTTTTGCTTAAAAAATTGCTTGATCGGGGAGCAATTGCCAGAAATTCTGGACTTTCGCAAAGAATGGTAACAGATTTAACAACAAAGATGTACGTTTAATAAAATGATGGATTTTAAATTTTATCCAATGTAGAAGAGTAGAAGCAATTTTTACCCGTCATGCCTTGACGGGCGACTTTCTAGTGTTAAAATAAATTGCAGGTTATGAGAGTACAGGTTCAACTGTAAAGGAAACACATCTCATTTGGTGAGAAACAATAGGGAAGTTGCAACCTATTAAGTGTTCACATTTTGACAATAGGGAAGTTGCAACCTATTAAGTGTTCACATTTTGACAATAGGGAAGTTGCAACCTATTAAATGTTTATGTTTTGGCTATTGGATATTGTTAATTGACCCTCAAAACTAAATAATTCAGCATCGCCGAATTTTAAAACACCGTGGTTGATTTTTAATGAATTTTTAAAAATCCACGCGCCAAAGTGCGCGCTTCTGAAACGTCACGAGCCTACGTCACAGGGCGCGAATGGGCAGCCTTCCGCCGAAGATCCCTTGTTTCCGCTACGGACATTTCAAGCGCACTGATATTTTTATTTTTTAGAAATTCAATAATCCTTTTGAACACACTATGCAGGCCGGATTCGTTAAAGCACAATCTAAATAATCTTCCTCAAGTAACACCAATGAGATATTCGAATATTTACGAGAGGATGAGAAGTTTAATGTTCCAGAAACGCGAGGAGTTAAATGCGAGGAGATAAGCCTTTTACGTTTCGTCTTCGTAGTCGAAGGCACGTTCTTCGGTTTCTCCCATGACATGGAAACCGGTTCGCTAGCGTTTCTCTCCTATCGGAAGAGCGCATGACGTCACTTCCTATGCCATTTGATGTCACAAGGGCTTGAACTTTAAAAATTAATTAAAAAAAACTACTTATCGTATCGCAAAAATTGTTTCACCTATGATGTTCATACATGTTACTCTATCACATAAAAATAAAATTGAAAAATCGAAAACTTCCCTATTGGGCTTAAACCATTGAAAATAAACATGCATGTATTGCGTCATTCCACGGAAAAGCAGTCACTTTGTCCCGCACGTGACGGTTCAGGAAAAAGTAATTATTTAAAAAGGTAATGACGAAATCTTTTGCCTAAGGAATCACACATTCGTTTGTTCTCTGCTAAGCAATGACATTTTTATGATTATCCTTTTAAATTATTATGTTTAATCAAATATATGAAGCGTCACGTGTGGGACAAAGCGACCGTTTTCTATTTTAATATCGTTTAGTATCGTGTGTTAGTATCGCCCGAAATATTTATTTATTGGTGGAACATTACTTGTTGTCGAGTCCTCGTCTTTGAACCACGAACAAGAATAAGGCGCGTTGACATCAAATATTCTTAGATTTTAGAATTTCTTCATGAAATAAGTTATACTTCGTAACTTTTCCGCGGCGATGAGATGCAGTTGGACCTCTGTTTGACACTCTAACGATTTTCTCTATTTAAAAGAAGGGCTTTTCACGGTCCCGGATGCTTCACTGTAGCTTTAAAAGCATTCTATTTACGAAAACATTCTACTTAAAGACGATTTTTTTTTTTGAGCAATCACGATTGCTTATTGTTCTCATTTGACCGTCTTTGGTGTCCGTGCCTTTTTCAACCCCCACCGGCACCTGCAGGCGCGACTCCGTCCCCCGGTAGCCGCTCCTAGTCAGTGGCGTCCATATCCTACACACATGCACACTCATACACATACGCACTCACACACACACACACGCGCGCCTTTACACCCATACACACTCGCCGACGTTCACATACACAGATCTACACACACACACAAAAGCCTACACATACACAACTGTACACACGTAACCGCCCAAGAGGAGAGGTAGGCTTGGAGGGACAGGAGCCGTGTCTAGAATCGAGTGAGTAGAGTAGTAACCAATGAGTAGGGTCCTGTCGCAACTCGTGATTGCGAAAAAAATAATTTGAATTCAAACTTTCAGAATTCAAATTAATTTTTCTTTCTTTCTTTTCTTTCTTTCTTTTTTTTTTTTTTTTTTTTTGTGGTCCCTTGACAATTGTTAAATAGAGAACCAACTGTATTTTTTTTCTCTTACACTGACACTGCGTGGGCAGGGAAACCATTTGTACAGAGTTGGACATTGGCGCTTCTTAAACACGATACAAGGCGGCTTGTCGACCCAATTGCTTGCCGAATTGGCGATTTTTATTTATTCATTTCATTTATTTCTCTATTTATATATTTTCAGGTTAAAAACTTTACTTTAAGATAAACCTTTTTTGGTGAATTCCAGGAAAAAAGGGGACATGACACTTGAATTTAAAAAATTAATATTCTGTCACTTGCTTTATACCATTTTTTTCAGAAATAAATGAATCTTGAATATGAACCTGTTTTTCCCACGTAGTACGCTGACTTTCAGAAAATCAAGGGTAAAATCAAGTTTTCTCTTTGTGTTTTGCAGAGCAAGAAATCTCTGTTTTGTTATACAGGAATTTCAATACACTTGTCATTAGAATATAATATTTAGGTTAACTTTATATTTTGAATGCATCTCAGTTAGTTCACCAAGAACCTATTAGGTATAGAAACTAATCTTTCTTTATTTATTTATTTATTTATTTTTTTTTTTTGTTTTGTTTTTTTGTCAAAAAAGCATAGTTATAATTTTAATCGATATTTAATTTATGTGGTTTCCAATAGTCACGGAAGGAAAAAAAATATGGTCACGGAATAACATTTATCTATAAGCTGATACAGGGTAAAATTTTAGAATGCTAGTAGAAAACAAACTATTTTTAAAAGTTAGTAGTCACATTTGAAACATATATCCTTACTAATATCATAAATGTGAAAATGACTTTGTTTGTTTGTTACCTTTTCACGCCTTAACTACCCAGCCGATCACCCTGATATTGTGTATACACGTTGTCAGGGCTGGTGGGGTGAACATAGTGTACCTTTCCTTTAGAAAAAAAATGATCTATGATTTTTATTCCAATTTTAAAGAACATAAAAAAATTGCAAATATGACATCGAAAAACAGTCATATTTGTCGGATTTTTGCAGCATGTTAAAGCCATTAAAAAGCTGCACAAAGGGAACTTTACCCGAAATTCGAGGGAGGATTGGAACACCCCTAATTCGTCATTTAAAGTTGATTTCATGGTCTAAAATGAGGCTTATCTTGATTTTTAGACTTATATTGCGAAGCGTTTTAGACAAGAAAGGAAGTTTTCGTATCACGAGTATAATATGAGGCTTACCTTGATTTTTAAAGATTTACGTGTTTTCGCCAAGACAAGTAGTTATTTTGTCGCCAAAAAAATATATTTTTCTGAAAACAAATGCATGAATTCTATTTTAGAATTGAAGCCATGAGTCTGCTACAGATTGTTTTCATTTGGGTTTTTAGGCTTTAACATAATTCATTACTCTGCATGCAAAAGCTGCAATATTATTTGTAATTTTGTCGCAGCAATTTTACATGTAAACGCCTTTTACTTCTTGGTCCTTACGTATTCCTCAGTTAACCCTCAACTTCGCCAAGCTTGCGGGAAGATATCGATTACGAAGATAATTGGCCATTTTTCCAATGGTCGCCAAGTTTTTGACACCTAAGACCATGTACTAAATTTTACGTTTTTTTAAAATGTAATCAATATAATTATCCAAACTGTGCCAAGCTCTCAAAATTCCCAAACTTGCAAAACACACTTTGGAAAACTTTTGGTTAAGATCCCCCCCCCCTCCTTTTAACGATACCGTAAATCGCAACAGAACAAGCTTATAACATTTAATAACATATGTAAAATTATCGGGTACTAACTGAATAAAATACGACTAAAACTTCCCTTTCTCAGTGTTTTGGCTCGATTTCAAAAAGACATGCGACAAAAGTCTTTTCATCCTTAAGCTCATTTCTTTTGAATTGAAAAAGGCGTTCCTGATAACGCCCGAAACACGTGTCTGCAGTCATCTGTAATTTGTGCTTTTTCACGTTGCTATTTCTTACTTTACTTTTCAGCACAAAGGTATTTATTTGTCTTATTTTGCAGAGTATTAACCTTTAAAGTTAAAGAAATAATTAATTCTCTGGTTGAAAACTCATACTAATTTTTGTACAACACGTAAAAATATTTACAAAAAAAAAAAAAAAAAAATTGAATTTTGACCTCTTGAATTCAAATTATGTTTTTCGCAATCACGAGTGTGTATATGTAGTCGTATGTGGGTATGTGTTTGTGTGTACGGGTTATGTGTATGTGTGTGTAGGCATGTGTGTTTGTGTCTGTGTGCAGGTGTGGGTAGTTGTGTGTATGAATGTGTGTGGGGGGTATGTGTATGTGTGTGTAGGCATATGTATTTGTGTCTGTGTGCAGGCATGAATGTGTGGGTAGTGGTGTGTAGGTGTGTGTGTATGTGTGGGTGTCTGTATGTATGCCTGTGTGTATGTGTTTGTGTGTGTATGTGTGGGTGTCTGTATGTATGCGTGTGTGTATGTGTTTGTGTATGTGTGTGTAGGTGTATGTGTTTGTGTGTGTATGTCTGTGTGTGCGTGCATGTGTAGTTGTGTATGTATGCGCGTGTAAGTGTAGGACATGGATGCAACCTGGAGACGGTTTTTGCTAGAGGAGCAGCATCGTGAGGAGCCGGTCGACGGTGATGGTGCAGAGGGTGGCGGTGAGAAAAATCAAAAGACGCCAAAAACAGTCAAGTGAGAACAATAAGCAATCGTGATTGCTCAAAAAAAAAAAAAAAAAAGGAAATAAAATCAGAAAAAAAAAAAGCTCTATGAGGGAAAAATGAAGAAAAATCGCCAATAAATGATCCGTGAGCATAGTTTTGGCGACAGATGGGTGACTCGTAGCGAAAATAAAAGTTATTAAATGCTTCACTGTGACTTCCACTGATTAGTCCGAGGAAAAGTGTTGTCATCAGATGAGAATATCTCGCTAATGATAGAACAGTAAACTTTCGTTTATCCGCCAGCGGATTATCCGCGAGTCAAGCAACAATCCAGACCATGTATTTTCGCAGTAAAAACAAAGACCAATGGCTGCTTTTTGTCGAAAAATTGTTTTAACTCAGTTGTTTCTTTCATTTATTTGTTTCTTATTTTGGGCTTTCTTCACCGACATACACTTGTTCTTTATTGATGTTAAGTCTTATTATGGAAAAATACAAAACATTTTAATGCACTGTATATATTTTCATTGTTTTTAGGAAGTAACCAAATATTGTCGGTTCCAAAGCACTTGACATTTGTGAGACTAAAACTCAAAGAGATAATCGAGTTCAAAGTATTAAGGGAAGATGAGATTGGAACTCATCCCCCTTTCAGAGGAATGACAGGTTGCCGAAGTAAAAAAAACGAAGTACTTATATCTTGCATTGCTATTCCGAAAGAAAAGGAAATGTTATGCCGTGCTATGCAGAAACAAACTACTAAACCTCGAACAATTTGAAAAACAGCACTCTATTCATGCATATAATTTAAAACCCTTTTTAACCAGGGTTGGCCGGACTGGACCCAATTGGGTTGGACCCAATGGGTTTTTTTTTTGAAAAAACCCATTTAAAAAAACCCATTATTTAGCCCACTTTTGGGTTTTTTAAAATTTTCTGAGAACTTTTTTTTTAAAGTAATTAATTTAAATACTTTTACAATTTAAACTTCTTTTTTATTTCTTCTCCACAATAGGCAATGGACATAAAAAATGAATTTTGAACTTTAATAGCATTTCTTAACTCTTAAGGGCATTAAAAAATGCTTCAAAGATTTCAAATAAATATATTTAACTTTTTTCCTTCAACTGGTCAATAAGGAACTCAAATTATCTTGACTAAGTCCTGTCACGTCAGGTTTTCTCAATATTTGCAGATTGTACAAAGGATACTACTTTAGCTAAAAGGCTCTCATGTGAATTATTTTCTGCAAACCAACACGTCACAAAACTCGAATAAACAAGGTATATTTTTTAGAAATTAACAGGTTTTACAAATGGTCGGACAGAAAACGGAATAGGATGTACAGTATTTTCATTATCTTGCGAAAATGTTTAATATTTCTTACTCTGTACACAGAAACAGAAAAACAGGCAACATAAAATTCAAAGAAATGTCTTGATTAAGCTGGAATTCAGTAAAAAGGGATTTAAACTACTTGAGGTTCTACAGTAGTTTTACATAACAAAATGAAATACAATAAAGTAAAATACAAAAAAAAAAAAAAAAAAAAATGTCGAAATTAAAAACGAACAAATAAACAATAGATTTTATCACTCAAGAAGTAACTTTGCCTTAACTGTTGGTAATCATGGAAACTAAAAAATCTGAAACTTCACCATTCTTGAATTTTGTCGTCTTTTATACCTTTCTTCAGATAACGCTGAATTTTCCAGCTTTTTTTATCAAGACAATTTTTGTGCTTTGTCCATATACTTATGCTACAATATGCTATGAGTACCCCCACCTTTCCCCTAAAAAAAGACCAAAAAAAAAACCATATTTCTTTTAAAAAACCCAGCTTTAGTTGGGTTTTATTTAAAAAAACCCAAAATACCCTGGGTCCATGGGCTTTTTAAAAAAACCCCGGGTTTTTGCCAACCCTGTTTTTAACCGCTATAGAGCCAAGTCCGCTTATTGGACTATCGGTTAAAAGGATACCCCGCTTAATATAATACATTACCAAACCGATGTAATATGTTATTTTGATCCCGGTTAATGGAATACCCCGCTTAATAGAATATTTTTAGTGGCAAAATGGCTATTCCGTTAAGCGGGTCCGACTGTATTTTTTCTCAAAAGATGTTATTGACGGCGGGTGTAAAGTGGTGTAAGGGCCTGTTCACATATCGGCCGTCCGTTCCGTCCATCACGTTTCTTTCCTCCCGAAACAGGTTTTCTTTGCTGGTTGCCATGACAGCAAGCCGTCTTGGACGGGACCGGTTTCGATCAGAAGAACCTTGATATCTGACGGCCGTCAAAAGCAAGACAGCATTTCATTGGTTGCCGCGAAGCATCGCGCTCTTTTCTCTCGTGGGTGATTTCAGGCACGTGACTGATGTGCGGCGACCGTATGTGAATGCTACCCTGTTTTCGTAGGCAGTACGTCACGTCAAAAAACGGGATGGACGGAACGGATGGCCGATAAGTGAATTGCCCTTAAGGGGTAGTTTGCACTACGGCCGTCCGTTTCGTCCATCACGGCGGGTCCATCTCTCTGGCGGGTAAATTCAGCCACGTGATCGATGTACGGCGATCGTATGTGAATAATACTCTGTTTCCGTCGGCAGTCCGTCACGTCAAAAAACGAGATAGACGGGATGGGCGGCCGATAACTAAACTGCCCTTAAGTCATAAAACGCTGCGTTTCGCATCTCGGTGAATATCTGTCGTACTAACGTTTTGTGTAACTTCTCAAACTGACAATGCCTTTGTGCACAGTGCTGTAGAAATGTCTGTAGACATACTCACCGATGACGAGCGGGACTAGTAGGACGACGGGCGCCGAGAGGACGTTGCTGGACGCGATGGCGACGGCCTGCCCGCCCGGCGGGACGAACTCGCCCATGAGCACGGGGAAGGTGATGACGGTGCCCGATTCGAACATTCCGTAGCAGACGACGCAGCACAGCAGAGACGTCGACCCCGTCACCAGGGAGAGGGAGGCCGAACACACTCCCATGCCCAGGAAGCACAGGGCGATGAAGTGGCGGCGAGCTGACAGGAGGAGAGAGAGAGTGAGGTTAAGTAGATAGATAAAAAGGAACAGTTTCAACTTTGGGAGCCCCTACAACGTGACCATCCCTAACACATAACTATAACTAGATTACCTCCGAGAGATGGCGCTACCAATCATTTACATCTCCACAACTCTAACTTGAGCCTGAAGGAGAGGGAAATGTTCTACCTACCTCCACCTAAGGGGCATGGTAAACAACAAATCATCGGGCCCACTGATTGAAGAAGTTCCTATACCCTTATTGTACTATTCATAGTCGGTGGATCGTATAAGGTTTGTTAGATTGAATCTGATACCGATGCCCTAACCACTTAGTGCTCTTTTGCCTTTGGTTACATTCACACACAATTTACAAAAGGATCACTACTGACGTAACACAAAAGTTGAACTAATATCGTAACAAGGGCGCCCATATGCAAAATTTTAAGGGGGGAGGGGCTCAGATATTTTCCCCATGGTTTAACAGGATACTTTCCCCATAGAAATCGATTGTAGTACAGACTAGAGTCATTAAAGTTTGACATTTTTAATGAATTATTCATTATTGGCTGGAGAAGAAATGTTTTTACATTTCTGCAAAGAAAAAAGTATTGAAGTTCTAATTTCTAAGGGGGAGCTTTAGCCCCCACTTGCTCCCCTATATGGGCGCCCTTGTATCATAACCATGAATCAGATTTTTTTTCAAACTCTAACTATAGCATTTTGAATACTCACACATGTAGCCTCTGTCCGTGATGACGCCGAGGGTGAGGGTGCCCACCAGGTCGGCAATGGACAGGACCATCAGGACATAATGGACGTCGCTCTCTGGAATCTGCAGGTCCTTGGCGAAGTCCTCGATGATGGTAATCAGGCAGACCATGACGAAGGTATACAAGGACATGGTGAGACTGATGACGATGAACATTGGCATGCCCAGCAGACGCATCCATTCCAAGCAGAACGAACGCGTTTTCCTCACCAGGGGGTGGCCGCGTTTAGAACCACACCTCTGCTTTCGGTCCATGAGCAGTTTGGTTGACGTGGACAGGCTAGACGTCTGGAAAGGTTTGTCGTCCGAAAATAGTTTAGTGGACAGATTAGACGTCTGACAGTGTTGGTGGTCCGAGAACAGGCTCACGGACTTACACAGATTAGACGTATGGCAGTGATTGCGATCCGAGAACAGTTTGGCGGATGCGGACAGACTCAATGGTTCACAAGGTTTGTAATCCATGAAAAGCTTCGCGGACGGGTACCGACCAGATGACTGGTTAGACACAGGAAGAACACTCGAGTTTCGACCACATCCACCATTCCTCACACCACATGTCCGATGAGAGGCCACATTTTCAGCCATGTTTATGCCATCCAAGACTTTCATAGATTTGATGTTTTTCAAGTAGCTATCCGGTTTGCCGGATATGGCTTTTAAATTTTGTCGATGATCACCGATAAGTCGAACTGGATTTCCGTAGAAATCCAAAAGTTGGTTCTTGGTGCCTTCAAAATTTTCATGGTTATTGTTTAGCGTTGCGTTCAAATTTGAATAGTGTTGAGAGTGAGGCACACACGGACACAGAATGCAATGCAAATTTCGAAATGCCACCAGTTTTATATTATCGTTCTGAATCGACGGCAGATCTAATTTCAACGCATACTTCTGCCTGAAAAGCGACACGGAGACCATCTGCTTCAGTTTGGTCAGTTTCGCGATGTATTTTGACTTAGACTTGCCTTTCGACAGCGAGTTTTTGGACACAGTACTCAGACGCGACTTAGGAACATGATTTGGCAGAGTAGCGTCAGTAGACGGAACGGAATCACTTTTGCCGCGGAACCCGGTGACGTAAGAGTCATGATGATTGGAGTCCTCTTGTAGCGTGACAGATGACGTCAAACAAATGGGCGGGGCGACGGTGGGCGTCTTCATTTGGTGTGTCCTTATAGCTGCATACTTAAGTCTCAACCGCTGCCACCAGGAATCTCGACTGTCTGAGGCAGTCTTTCTGTCACTGGGGTCCTCTAAGAACATAGAAGCGGCTAGAACGTTCAGAACAGTTCCGGAGATGATGAGGAACGTTCCGGGGAGTCCGTAATTGCTGAGTAGAATGACCACTAATGGAGGGAAGATGAAGGATCCGATGTAAGACCCGGAGTATGAAATTCCGGAGGCAGTGCCACAGTGTTTGACGAAATGTTGGTTGATGGCCAAGGGGAGAAGACACGTGGCTAATCCATATCCTATTCCTGAAAAGGCACATTATTAGCATTTAGGTTTTTTTTTTGAACAATCATGATTTGCTTCAAATCGCAAACAACACATCAATACGTAACAGTCACTTCTCTATACATTCGTGAGGGATTTTATTATTATTCAGGTTCATTCATAGGAAGTGAATGAGCTGGAGGTGGGAAACCTTTGCCACCTCCAGCTCAGTCACTCCTTTTCCGGGCTGATGAGTGCTAATAAGCACGAAACTGCAGTCCTCGACTGGAATTGACTGAGCTGGCGGTGTATTTCTGCCTTAGCCCTGGCTATAGGGCGGTAACTTACTGAATATATATCTTCTCTATTTCACATTTTCTATCTTTTTGAAAAAGATTGGAACAGTACTTTTATTCGGGTACTAAAGCAATCCTTATTTTATTTTAATTTTCTTCGAGAGCATCAATAATTGGATTCTTCACTTGACAACTCCATAAAACTAAGAGTAAAGAAAGATTACGAAGAAGGTATAGGAGTAAATAGGCCCCAGCGTTACATTTTCTGCCATCGCATGGTCAGAAATGTACTGAACCAAAACTTCAATATAAATTCACACGTTAAGCATTGATAAAGCACTATTAGGGCGATTCTCGAAAAAATGTCCCGTGCGTAAAGCTAAGCTTTTTATTTTATTCAAAAATTAATTATTCTATTAATTGATTATGGGATAAACTCATTAAAGCAGAAATTATGTTTTAAAAAAAATAGATTTAATAGATTTCGCAACTGCAACTAATTATTAGTTGCAACTGATGACGAACACTTCGGAATCTTTGGCAATCTGTCTGACTCACAATCATTTATAATAAGAAATCGTAGTTCTGATGTCATTCTCTTCTTCCAAAAAAAAGGGGGGGGGGGGCAGATTTTTTTCTTTTGAAAATGAAATTGAATAGAAAAGTTCTCTTCAAATTACTGTGCATGCAAAAATGTTTGAAAATGAATCGTTAGAAGAAAACAAACGGTGAAGTAAAGCTTTAGCCTGGAGAAGGAATGAGAAAGAGGGGCTTACCGAAGAGTCCTCCCCAGCAGACGGTGATCCAGAAGATGTCCTGGGCGAAGAAGCAGAGTCCGGCACCGAGCGACGCCAGGACGGTGCCGGAACAGACGACGACGCGCACGCCCCAGCGCTGGCCCAGGTGGCCGACGAACACACCTGCAGGACAAGGACACCAGGGTTAGCGGAGAGACAGGAAGAACAGCGTAGTACAGAACTGATTTTGAATCTACACTACAACCATGCATGTTTTATAGAGCAGCAGCGCGAAAATCCCCCGATTACGAAATCGCCGCTAAGGGCACTCTGTCTAAAATAACGATGCCAGTCACGCAAGAGAAAAAAGAGAGATTGCAATCGGTTTCTTTCAGGCACTTCTCCGGGGGGAGGGGAGGGGCATAGCCCTCCCGGAGTATGCCAACTACCTCCCCAGCCCCGGAGAAAAAAAATTGTTTTACACTACCATGAGGAGTTTATTTATTTATTTACTAGCTATACCCGACGCGCATTGCTACGCCAACAAAAAAATACATCATTATACTGATTTTCATGACAATAGGTTGAACGGGGCAGAAGTTGCAGTGCCACTTGGTGGCGAGTAGCTTCAATGAGCATATTATGCACCTTCTCCGTGGAAAAATACATATATATAGCAATTTTCATAATAATCGGTCCAGGTATCCAGTGACTCTACTCAAATTTTGTACTCACGCAGTTTGCAAGATCAATCCATCGCTAAAAATATCAAATAGAAAAAGTTTTAAATCCCCCCGTTGCATGAAAAGCCATAAAACAATAAAGAAAGAATGTATTTGTTCAAACTCGAGAAAAATGGTAACTTCTTATCAATGAGATCTTTCACGCGAATTAATTTCTGCAGCCGATCATTTTATTCGTATTTATCCGATGGATTGTGACATAAATTGGAATAAAAAAGGAACGGATTTTTTTCCAACTGGTCTATAAACATTCCCAGTACCAAAAATAACAAACGGTGAAAGTTTCAGCCACATCTGCCGGGTAGTTTTTGAGTTCATGGATGACATACAGACAAACATTCATTTATATATATATAGATTTATTTATTTATTATTATTATTATTATTTTGATGAAAAAAATATGGAAATAATTAATGTCCGACGCTTAACAAACATGAAGGGAGGTCCGTCCCCCCTTCTTTTGTCTGTTGTCTGTTCATTGCTGCTGTGATAGAGTGGTGGTTGGAACTATGGTATCTATCTAGTTCTAAACTCAGACAAAGCATTGGTGAGGTCCTATTGGTGTGGTCCGGTTCGGCATCTTAAGACATGTACACTGTGTGCACTCGTGCTTCAATCTGGCTATGCCTGTGTTCGTTTCTCTTTTGTTTGAAGTTATAAAATTATTCAGAATGTGCAACTTTGAATTTGTTTCTTAGAGGGGGACGGGGTGTACGTATCTCACTCTTTAAATACTCCCTTGGCCGCTCCAAACTTTTAAAGTGCCCCCCCCCCCCCTCGGAGCGAAAGTTCTGAAAGAAACACTGATTGGATGTGTCGAAACATATTCGTTTGTCGTAGTTCGACAACATTTTCACACGAAATTATGCCTACCTAAAAGTGGACAAATTAGTTAAGGTTCATAGTGTCCCCTAAACGTGTTAGCTTCGTAGGATTTCGAATGTCATCTCCCAAAGGGACTTTTTCTTTGTGGGATTTTGTGGTGTGTGGGATTCCAATCGGAAAAGTGTCCATGTTTCTATTTCTCCAGGTCTTACTCTTGGAAATGAAGACAACACCCTGCAGCAGCGGGTGACTGAAACGCTGGAACTAATGACAAAGCAATATGCTTCATCACTAGTGTGGCAAAAACAGGAATAGGGAAGTTTTCGATTTTTCAATTTTATTTTTGTATGATAGAGTAACATGTATGAACATCATAGGTGAAAAAATTTTGGCGATACGATAAGTAGTTTTTTTTTTTTTTTTAAATTAATTTTTAATGTTCAAGCGCTTGTGACGTCAAATGGCATAGGAAGTGACGTCATGCGCTCTTCCGATAGGAGAGAAGCCGGAGGACGTGCCGTAACTTCGTGACTTCGAAGACGAAACGTAAAAGGCTTATCTCCTCGCATTTAACTCCTCGCGTTTCTGGAACATTAAACCTCTCATCCTCTCGGAAAGATTCGAATACCATCATTGATGTTACACGAGGAAGATTATTTAGATTGTGCTTTAACGAATCCGGTCTCCATAGTGTGTTCAAAAGGATTATCGAATTTCTAAAAAATAAAAATATCAGCGCGCTCAAAATGTCCGTAGCGTAAACAAGGGATCTTCGGCGGAAGGCTTGCCCATGAGTACCCTGTGACGTAGGCTCGTGACGTTTCAGTAGAGCGCACTTTTGCGCGTGGATTTTTAAACATTCATTAAAAATCAACCACGGTGTTTTAAAATCCGGCGATGGTGAATTTTTTAGTTTTGAGGGTCAATTAACAATATCCAATAGCCGAGATATGAACATTTAATAGGTTGCAACTTCCCTATTCCGCATGGAGAGTATTCGTGTTTGGACAGCTATGATTTCAATGTAAATTTGATTTGCGAAGTAATTACAATGTTCTTTGGGGTGCTGTACTTTTACCCCATTCAATACGAAACACCCTGTGGTAGTGGCGCAGCGAAGTGTGTGGGGGGGGGGTGAAAACACCCCTTAGGGCTAGAGTCGCTATAAAGCTGAATTAATTAAAGCTTTTTAATTCAAATTATGCTTTTCGCAATCACGAGTTTGCGTATGTAGGCGTGTGTTTGTGTGTGGGGTATGTGTTTGTGTATAGGGGTTTTGTGTATGTGTGTGTAGGCATGTGTGTTTGTGTCTGTGTGCTGGCAAGAGTGTGTGGGTAGTTGTGTGTATGAATGTGTGTGGGGGGGGGGGTATGTGTATGTGTGTGTAGGCATATGCGTTTGTGTCTGTGGGCAGGCATGAATGTGTGGGTAGTTGTGTGTATGTGTGTGTATGTTTTTGTATGTGTATGTGTGGGTGTCTGTATGTATGCGTGTGTGTATGTGTTTGTATGTGTGTGTGTGTAGGTGTATGTGTGTGTATGTGTTTGTGTGTGTATGTGTTTGTGTGTGTATGTGTTTGTGTGAGTGTGTGCGTGCGTGTTTGTAGTTGTGTTTGTATGCGCGTATGTGTTTGTGTATGTGTGTGTAGGTGTATGTGTGTGTATGTGTTTGTGTGCGTGTAGGTGTGTGTATGTATGCGTGTGTGTGTAGGACATGGATGCAACCTGGAGACGGCTTTCGCTAGAGGAGCAGCATCGTGAGGAGCCGGTCGACGGTGATGCTGCAGAGGGTGGCGGTGGGAAAAATCAAAGGAACGTCAAAAACAGTCAAGTGAGAACCATAAGCAATCGTGATTGCTCAAAAACAATTGTACGTGTTCATGTTACATTTCAAGGGTTTATAGATTCAGTGGGTCGCATGCAAACTTTTGGTCACAGATTAATGTTTTTGCTGTAGAACTTCTTCAGCACCCAAACTTATTGTCTGTCTACTTGGTTATTTACTTATCTGAACTTCACGGGAAACGAAATTACTGTTTCCTTTTACCACCAGTCTCTGGGGTAAATGTAAATAGCTTATGATAAATGGAAGCTGTATTTTATTCGATAACAAATAGTAGTCAAAAAGTCAAAATTTTCAGAGTTTCTCTTAAAGACTAAAAGTCTTGGATGCAATGGGGTCGTTTTCAAAATTTTAATAGTATTTTTTTCTGAAAGAGCATGCTTAAAAACATTGGATCTGACCATTTTTTAAATAATTTCTTTAAGTTTAATATTTTTAAAAAAGTTACTTAAATCGGTGCTCTTTCATCGTTTAACGCTTCTGCCGATGACATCACAAATGACATTCAGTGTTGCCATTCACGGTCCAAAATATTTAATTCGCATCTTTACTCACGTGTATTGTCAACGATATGGTTGAGAGCAAGCGTAGAGCGCAATTTTAATTCGCTTCTTGATTATCACAACGTGGAAACGTGGTACAAAATGCCCCAAAGAGCATCATTTGTGACGTCATCAAAGACCACGTCTCGTTTGCAAAATCGGACATTTTAAATAATTAATTAAAAAATAACTATTGGGAAAATGAAAGTATTTTCTGGGTACATGTTATTCTTTTTGCTTATTCTATCAATTTCTGAGACTAAAAGTAGTACTTTTGACTGAAGGAAACTACCCCATAATGGGGTTCTATTCTATTGAAGAATGTTGTTCCAAAAGAGGGGAATCGGGGAAAAGAGGGGCTCACCGGACAGGTTCCTGAGTGAGGTGGAGAGGGCGAAGGGCAGGGCCGCCCGGGCCCTGCTCACCTGGAAGGTGTGAACGGAAGCCACCATGAGGATCCCAGAGAGCCGGGCCACCCCATACAGCAGGCAGTTGATGAAGCAGCAGGCCGCGGCCACGGCCCAGCTGGCCCGCGAATCCGGACGCATGGATGCTCACTCGCCGGCCCGGACGGACGGATCCATCTGAAACGGAGATTCGTTCTAGTACGGAACGTCTTTTGCAAAAAACACATGACATGCATGATTAACAAATATCATTAAGCACTAAACCATGGAGCTTAGATTTGAAGACTTGAATTGAAAAACGCAGGGCTTGCTAAATTGCCTCTAGAGGCAGTTAAAATAACGTACTGTGGAGAGCGCAGTTGGTGCCATTGAAGATTACTTATCATGGTCGGTCCAGGTCCATAATGCAACGCGTTGATGTGTGCATCACATGACTTCCTTCTACTCCAATTTAATGTCACTTCCCCATTAGTGGCAATTTTAATGGGATTCAAGAGTTAACTCTCTAAATATCACCAACAGTGGCCACATTAAAACCAGATTTAAAAAAAAAAAATTCCAAATTTGTCGCCAACTTGGCAGCAAAACTTGGCGATCAAAAGACTGGCGATATATCGCCAAGTGGCCGCTAAATTATAACACCACTTCAGTTTGCATCGAAATTAACAATGATTTCCCCCCAGAAAGGGGCAAAAGCCCCTTTAGAAACTCCCGAATGCAACCAAAACGTGTGGTCGGGTTGAAAAAAAAAACTCAACATTCATTTGGAGGTGAGCAAAATGGAAATTTAGGTCGATTTTTGAGTGAAAATTTTTTCTCGAATACAATACTTCCTTTTTTGTAAAAGGAAGTAAAAAGATGGAAAACCCAGTAAGTGCCACAATCCGCCTGGAAACTTATTTTTGATGCCCTGTAAATAATTTTATTTGGCACTTACTGCGTTTTCCTTTTTACTTCCTTTTACAAAAAACGAAGTATTGTACTCGCAAAAAAATTTTCACCCAAAAATCGACCTAAATTTCCATTTTGCTCACCCCAAAATGAATGTTGAGTTTTTTTTTTTTTTTTTTCAACCCGACCACATGTGGATATGTGCCTAGGCACGTATAGACACCCGAAATATCCATTTTGACGATCCCCGAGTTAATGACAACGAGTTTTCTCGTGACGTCTGTAGGTACCGTGCGTATGTGCGTATGTATATCGCACAACTCAAGAACGGAATGTCCTAGAAAGTTGAAATTCGGTGCGTAGACTCCTAGTGGGGTCTAGTTGCGCACCTTTTTTTTCGGTTGCATTCGTATGCTCCAAAGGGGGTCTTTTTACCCTTCTTGGGGGAAAACTATTGAATCGCATTAAAATTGCCAATAATGGGGAAATGACATTAAAATGGAGTAAAATGAAGTCATGTGATGCACACATCGGCTCGTTTAGTCTTCGTTTCAACTTGGAACTTTTAAAATGTTCATACAATTAAATTCATTAGCTGTCTCTATGTATCAAAAAAAAAAAAGGAAATGCCAAAGGAGTTGAAATTCTGTCTGTGGTGGGAGTGTGTTCGGGAGACCCCATAGCATCTGCAGCCATGAAATTTTGAATAAAATTACTTCGAGTGCCAGGGATTTGCACCTTTTTTTATTTTATTTTTTTTTCCTCATCATTTTTTCTGAAAGTAGTCAAATTTTGAAATTTTACGAAGAATACTTTAGCTTTTTTTACTCAAAACTAAAAAATTCACCATCGCCGAATTTTAAAACACCGTGATTGATTTTCAATGAGTTTTTAAAAATCCACGCGCAAAAGTGCGCTCTTCTGAAACGTCACGAGCTTGCATCACAGGGCACTAATAGGCAGCCTTCAGCCGAAGATATCTTGTTTTCGCTACGAACGTTTTGATCGCGCTAATATTTTTATTTTTTAGATATTTAATAATTCTTTTGAACACAGTAGGGAGGCCGGATTCGTTAAAGCACAATCTAATAATCTTCCTCAAGTGACGTCAATGATGGTATTCGAATATTTCCGAGAGGATGAGAGGTTTAATGTTCCAGGAACGCGAGGAGTTTACGTTTCGTCTTCGAGGCTAACTGCACTTCCTTCAGCTTCTCCTTGTCAGCTAAGCCCGGCGGAAGAGCGCATGATGTCACTTCCTGTGCCATTTGACGTCACAATCGCTTGAACGTTAAAAATTAATTTTAAAAAAACTACTTATCGTATCGCAAAATTTGTTTCACCTATGATGTTCATACATGTTACTCTATCATATAAAAATAAAATTGCAAAATCGAAAACTTTCCTATTATTGTACTTTAAGATGTACTAGTATTTCCCTCATGTAGACGTAAATAACATCAAACAAACTATTTGACGTTTGTAACAACAAATTATAAGACGCTTATAACAGCAAATACTTAGACTAGTAAGGCAGAAAAATAAGACTGGAACGCACAGTTAAGCAATTATATGTAAAAAAAAAATAATTTTCATTTCCGGCATTCAACTGCGTCAATTTTCAATTTTACTGTTTTAAAACAAATTTTAACTTTTCCTCGATGCGCACAAAATAATCAATTAACTATTTAATATCTCAAATAAACTACATTAGATGATCTTTCCATCAAAGTATTAGACGTTTAAGACATCAAATGAAGTACCAGACATTCATGACCGAAAACAAAGTATAGACGTTCACAACATCAAATGAACTTTTAGACTTTTTATTAACAAACCAGCGGAACCCGCACGGCGTTGCCCGTAGTAGAAAATTAAAAGATCACTTAGTCGCGTGTATATTTACAATTAATGGATGATGAATTTCTCGCAAATATGCTATATGTAAATTTGCTCGTCCATCTTATGGCAATTTACCCGTCCATGGTAATTCGCCCCGTTCAAAGGAATTAAATCTAACAATGGAGGAAAAAATAAAATCACAGAAAAAGAACAAAATCGAATTTTCGAAAAATCGCTTGAAGGTGCTCACCCCTATGCTACTAACTAATTTTGTGCCAAATTTCATAAAAATCGGTCGAATGGTCTAGGTGCTATCTAACAGAGGTCCAGATATCTGGATATTCAGCTTTGTTATTAGTGAAGATAAACAATTCGACGTTTATTGCGGAAAATGAAATCGCTCACAGAAAATATAAATGCAAATAGTTTATTAAATTGAGGACCCATGTGTTCGGTAACAGGGTTGGGTTAGGTATTTTTGCCGGGACAGTGGAAAAAACCATGGCAAAAATCGAAAAAAAACCGGCAAAAATGGAAAAAACGGCAAACACCTAATTGCAAATAAAGTAGCATTACAGTGTTAATCAAGAAATAGTGACAATATAATATAAATAATGTACTTTAATATTTTAGTTATGTCTCTCCATGTTACTTCTAATTTATAAGGTGAAAAATAAATAAAAAACAAGTGTTGGGATTGCAAAACTTAAGATTTTAAATGTTTGCTAAAACAATTTTTTCAGAATGAGCCAATTCCTTCAATGCTAAAATAAAGAATGTTTACTTAGTAAATTAATAAAAATATTGAATTCTAATTATATATATATATATATATATATATATATATATATATATATATATATATATATATATATATATATATATATATATACATTTAATTAATCACTTTTTTTTTGATCCCACTAAGATTTTTAAGCTATTTAATTAATAACAGAATATTTACTTGAATATAGAAAAATATTAAATTTTCCTCACTAAAGAAATAATGCATTTTTTCTCACTAACTGGGAAAATGGATAGCCAAGAGAAGAATTTAAAAAGAAGAAAAAAAAAGCTGATCAATATGTGCATTCTATATTCACTCTACTTTTTAGTAATACTAGCTCACTCTACAGAAAATGGCAAAGCCTTTTATCAAAATCTTTTCATGCTTTTACTTTTATATAAAAGGAAAAGAAACTGTCCGTAAGTTGTTAACACAAAATCTATTTTTGCCACTTTGGCAAAAACTGGCAAAAACCTATTTTTCCTGGGCGGTAAAAACCGTGGTTTTTCCCACGGTTTTTTCCGCCCCCGGCAAAAACTTGCCAACCCTGTTCGGTAATACTAACTGTAACTGTACATTATTATAAATATTGGTGTATAATAATGTAAACTCAGAAAGAGTCCGGTTACAACTTACCATAAAGTCACCAGAAATCAATCTGCAGCTACAAATAAGTGAGAACACCAAACGGAGGCTTTTTATAAAAGCCGAAACCTGTTGACCAGCGTCCAGAGGGGTGTAAGCGACATTGGAATCGAGAAATGCGGATATGGTCAGTCCATCAAGGTCCCCGGGCCTGCCCTCCATCCTTGGGACCCATTGGTTCCGCGCTTTTATATCGAACACAACGAATTCGACGAGGACCATTCAAAAACGAGACTTCGATACGGCTTTGGAGGAATAATACCACGAGATGGAAATAATGGATTCCGCGCCATTTCTTTTATGAGGTATGGAAATTGGAGCTCAAATAACAGCGGATCAATCTTGCAACTCCAATTAATTGTGACCGACCTTAGATGCATGTTACCTTTGTTCTCCAAGAAGGATGATGTTCCAAATAGCAAGTTTGGCGACTGACCATATAATCATTTATCTCAGATTCAAAGAAGAAAAAAGTTTTCTTCGAACAGTCGACTTCTTAGCTGATTGTCATCAGTTTGCTTCGCTCGCTGTTGAGAGTTTATGATTGCACGTCTTGAGAGAGTTGGACTTTTGTTTCTCTGCGTTGAAAACTAATATTTTTGTCTCTTGAAAAAAATTTTCTCTCTCCAAATAGCCAAGTTTTCTTATAAAATTCCCCAACTTTTTTTTTTTCTTTCAATTTTTGCTTTTTTTTTTTTTTTTTGTCTTCTTTATCTTTATCTTTCTTTATCTGTACTGATAATAAAGCTGAAAGTCTCTGTCTGTCAGGATCTCTGTGACGCGCATAGCGCCTAGACCGTTCGGCCGATTTTCATGAAATTCGGCACAAAGTTAGTTTGTAGCATGAGGGTGTGTACCTCGAAGCTATTTTTCAAAAATTCGATTTTATTCTTTTTCTATTCCAATTTTAAGAACAAAATTATCATAAGATGGACGAGTAAATTACCAAGATATCATAACGTGGAACCGTAACGTGGGCAGGCCAATTGGCGAGAATTTCTCATGCATTATTTGTAAATATACAGGGGAACCAAAAGACCTTTTAATTTTCTACTACGGGCAAATCCATGCGGGTGTCACTAGTCATAAATACAAGCGCCTGACCGAGAGATAAGAAATAGCCTCATGTTTTTTTTTTCTACTTGCATTTACTACTCTGCTTCTGTATGTACATTTAAACTATGATTTTTGTATATATTTATCCAAGAACATTCTTCATCACACTTATTTTTACCCGTTTCACGTAGCAACTCGTTACTCACACAGAACATTAATGTGAATTCCGTAGCATAATATTCAACATAATGCCAAATGCGAATTCCATCAAGTTGAGCAAAGCTAAACCAACGCTGTTTGATACAAACAATATAGCTACCAGATGTCAAGACGCGAATTTAAATATGAAAAAAAAAAAAAAAAATTCCCCAGGTTTTGCCCAAGGAAAAGATTTTTCCCCAAAGAATTCCCCTCAAAACCCATTTCCCCAAAATGTCCCCGAAGAGCACCAGATTTCCCCAAAATGGGGAAATTTCCCCCAATCTGGCAACACTGCTTCTTAGATGATTGTCATCAGTTTGCTTCGCTCGCAGTTGAGATTTTATGATTACACCTCTTGAGAGAGTTGGATTTTTGCTTCTCTGCATTGAAAACAGTCAGCAGAAATGCAGCCGGATTCCCCCCCCCCTCTAGGCCGGGAGACATTAACAGTACTTACTCCCTGTGTTGCCTGACTTTATGTCCCGTGTGCCACCAGGGGCGCTCTGTACTTACATTTTTGGGAGAGTGGAAATCGTCAATGGGGTCGTTTCCAAAATTTTAAAAGTATTTTTTTTTCTGAAAGAGCATGCTTAAAAACATAGGATCTGACCATTTTTTTAAATAATTTGACTAAGTTTAATATTTTTAAAAAATTACTTTAATCGGTGCGTTTTTATTGTTTACGTTTCTACCGATGACATCACAAATGATGAAATGCCACTCACTGTTGTCATCCACAGAGCAAAATATTTAATTCGCATCTTTACTCACGTTTATTGGCAACGATAGGGTTGATAGCAAGCGTAGAGAGCAATGTTTAATTCGTCAATGTTTAATTTAATTTAATTATCATAGCGTGGAAATGTAGTAGAAAGATGCGCCAAAAAGCATCATTTGTGACGTCATCAAGACCACGCCTTGTTTGAAAAATCGGACATTTTAAAAAATTAATTTAAAATTAACTGTTGGGAAAATGAAAGTATTTTCTGGGTCCATGTTATTTTTTTTTTTTTTTTTTGCTCATTCTATACATTTCAATGACTAAAAGTAGTACTTTTGACTGAAGGAAACCACCCCATTTGCCGATTATGAATAGTGCATCTATTTTTAAAAGATTTCAGCAATTACAGGCGTCCCTCGCATAACGGTACTTGCACAACACGGTTTCGATATGACACGATACGAAACTCGAATTTAATACTTCATGGTTTTGATACAACACGAATGTTATACATGAAATACACCGGCAGCTCAGTCATTTCCAGCCGAGGACTGCAGTTTCGTGCTTATTAGCACTCATCAGCCCGGCATAGGAAAGTGACTGAGCTGGAGATGGAAAACAACTTATGGATGGGCGGTAATTATTATTTGCGGTAATTTACTGAATATACCATGCCTTGCTCCATAAGAGGTTTTCCACTTCCAGCTCAGTCACTTTCCTATGCCGGATTGATGAGTGCTAATAAGCACGAAACTGCAGTGCTCGGCTGGAAATGACTGAGCTGCCGGTCGTATCAGAAGAGGTACGTAAGCAGCACATCCCAATTAGTTGCAGCAGTTAAGAAAATAAAAACATTCATTTAATATTTGATGGGGCATTTTATTTCTCAATAACAACATATATGTGTCTGATAAACTTTAAGATTTTCCGAAGAATTGATTTTCATGATTATGTTCAAGAAGCACGTCACATTCGGGTAAAGCACAGATAAAACGCTAACAATGCGTGCTTCCGCGGGTGCTGAATGCAATATTTAGTTCCAACATCTTTTCTTACTTGAATTGCTGCAATTCGTTTCAAAACACAGTAGCAACCGTGGTCTCAGTGTCCTCCAAGTGAAACATTACCTCTGGGGGTGCTAGCACCAGGTAGCTATTAGCTCCTGGTCTAGTTCTAAATTCTCATTAATTGTTTGATCTGGTGATGGTGCTGCCATCTATCGGTATAAAAAATAATGGAGGCAAGGCACTTAGTATGCAGTCCTCTACATAAATACAGTTGTAGTCAGTTGTGACTCGGGATCGCAACTTGCTTTTAATAGAGAGAAACGTGATACCAATATTTTTGAGAATAGATCTCTATAGAAAGGGATGAACTTGAAGATTCTTTTGAGGCGTTTTCTGAGGTGGGGTGAATTGGGTCTTACGATTAGGCTCAGTATTGTGATACTCTGATGCTTTTGTCTCTGGATTGATGTTTGTTTTCGATTCCTGCTCTATATTCTTTATTCTTTATCTTTACTAATAATAAAGCTGAGTCTCTCTGTCCGGAGGATGTCTGAATGTCTGTCTGGATGTCTGTGAGGCGCATAGCGCCTGGACCGTTGGGCCGATTTTCATGAAACTTGGCACAAAGTTAGTTTGTAGCATGGGGGTGTGCACCTCGAAGCTATGTTTCGAAAATTCGATGTGGTTCTTTTTCTATTCCAATTTTAAGAAAAAAACTATCATAAATTACGAAATTATCCTAACGTGGAACCGTAACATGGGCACAAGCCCATTAGCGAGATACGAAATTATCATAACGTGGAACTGTAACGTGGGCGCAAGCCAATTGGCGAGAAAATTCACCATACATTATTTGTAAATATACAGGCGAACCAAAAGACCTTTTAATTTTTCTATTACGGGCAAAGCCGTGCGGGTGCCACTAGTTTGAAATAAAATGACAAAACAAAACCTTTTCCCTCTCTTTTATAAACTTAGGAAGTACAGTCGAACCCGCTTAATGGAATAACCATTTCGCCGCGAAAAAATATTCTAAAAAGCGGGATATTCCATCAACCGGGATAAAAGAAAACACGTTACATTGATTTGGTACATTAAAAATGTTAAGCGGGATATTCTTTTAACCGATATTCTAATAAGCGGGCTCGACTGTATTTTTATCTCCAAAAAGCCATTTCTTTTCCAATTTCACTCTCTAAATGTAATTTAGAGTGAAAATAATGAAAGAAAAAAAAGAAAGAAAGAAAAATAGAAATTAATTTGAATTTTGACATTTTGAATTCAAATTAAGTTTTTCGCATTCACGAGTGTATGTGTGTATGTAGGCATGTGTGTCTGTGTCTGTTTGCAGGCATGAGTGTGCGTGTGCGTGTTTGTGTGTGCGTATGTGTTGGTGTGTTTATGTGTGCGTGTAATATGGACGCAAATTGGAGGCGGTTTTCGCTGGAGGTGTGTTCGCAATCACGAGTGTGTGTGTGTGTGTATGTAGGCATGAGTATTTATCTGTGTGTGGGGGTATGAGTGTTTGTGTGTAGGGGGTATGTGTATGTGTGTAGGCATATGTGTTTGTGTCTGTGTGCAGATATGAGTGTGTGGTAGTTGTGTGTATGAGCGTTTGTGTGTGGTGGGGAAGTGTATGTGTGTGTAGACATATGTGTTTGTGTCTGTGTGCAGGCATGATTGTGATGAGTGTGTGGGTAGTTGTGTGTAGGCATGAGTGTGTGGGTAGTTGTGTGTCGGTGTGTGTGTATGTGTAGGTGTCTGTATGTATGCGTGTGTGTATGTATCTGTGTGAGTGTATGTGTTTGTGTGTGTGTATGTGTTTGTGTATGTGTGTATGTGTATCTGTTTGTGTGTGTTTGTGTGTAGTTGTGTATGTATGCGCGTGTGTGTAGCATATGGATGCAACCTGGAGACGGCTTTCGCTATAGGAGTAGCATCGTGAGGCCAGTCGACGGTGGTGGTGCAGAGGGGTGCGGAGGGAAAATAAAATCATAGGAATTCAAAACAGTCAAGTGAGAACAATAAGCAATGTGATTGCTCAAAAAAAATAAAAAAAGAATTGATTACTGTTGACATAATTTTCTTGGGTAATTTATCAAAATATATGTATATTTTTGTGCATTTGTACCATTAAATGTAACCAAGGTACATTTACTTTACTTTATTCTTATTTCAAAAGCAATATTTACACACTTGTGTTTAAATATAACCTGATTTCTGAAGTAGCCCACTTTACCCCACCATGGGGGGAAAGTGGAGCTATCAAAACATGGCCTATTAAATGTGATTCGGAACGAAAACAATCAAACAAAATTACTTCATTCTGTTTCATGCTCAATCTATATGAATCTAATGAATATAAAAGCATCAAAAGTTACAGAAAAATAAATTTAATAGTTTCATTTTAGAGCCTTTTCTAAAAAAAGTTTGCTTTTAGATCCACTTTCTCCCATCTGATCCTATCCCCGATAATATATCCATCCCCGACAATCCATTCTTTCATGTTGCACCACTATCGGCGGATGCCAATGCCACGAGAATTTTAACGCTCAGTTTCTCCACTAGAGGGAGACACCTAGGCTCTATTTGGTGCGAAACTCTAAACTAATTGGGAAGCGACCTACATCAACCTCGAGGGAGAAATGAATGGGTTGTTTGCATTATTCCTCCTAGTCGCTGGGGTAAAAGACAACATGATTTCCTTTGACACAAAACAATTTTTGGTCAAATGTTTCACACCCAGTTACTCTCGCAGATAGTAGTTGGACACAATAAACAACATTTTGTATCTCAATTAATCCAGAAGAAAGGGAAGGATTAAAAGTTGAAACATTGAAATTGTGTTCCCATTACTCCCACCAGAACCTACACTCTGACTACCGGTGAGATGAATAGGAATGATATGAAGATGAATAGATGAACATCCGGTATTGCTGGCGGAAATGGAGTTTTCAGAGATGCCAGCTTTTTCAGATGCATGTTAATCTCTAAATTAGACAGAGTCATATTGAAATGAACGAAACATGTGCATCAAATTTTTACTTTATCCCTCTCATTTGGATAGACTCGTCTTATCTTGGCATTTGTCGAGTCCAGAGCAACCCGTGGAGAGACAGTAGATACAAACATCGTCTTTTATATATGTAGTCAGTGGTGTCACTCCGGGGGTGAGGGGGCGGTCCGCCCCGGGTGCCACCCGTCTGGGGGGTGACACGCAAAGTGGAAATTCAAGTTTTTGAAAATATGAAGCTAAAAGGCAATTTCAAGACTACAAATTTGAAAATTTTCCGGGGGGTAAACCCCCAGATTTGCTTTTTGTACATTAGCCCACTTAAAATTTCGTTATAACACAAATGTAGTTGTTTCTGAAAATTGTATGAATTTCATGTTGACAATTTTTTTTGAGCAATCACGATTGCTTATTGTTCTCACTTGACTGTTGTTGGCGTTCCTTTGATTTTTCCCACCGCCACCCTCTGCACCATCACCGTGGACAGGCGGGCTCCTCACGATGCTGCTCCTCTAGCGAAAGCCGTCTCCAGGTTGCATCCATGTACTACACACACGCGCATACATACACAACTACACACACACACGCGCACATACACACAGAAACAAATAGACACACATACACCTACACACACATACACAAACACATACACACATACAAACACATACACATACACACACATACACACAACTACCCACACATTCATGCCTGCACACAAACACATATGCCTACACACATACACATACCACCCCCCCCCCCCACAGACACAAACACACATGCCTACACACACATACACATAACCCGTACACACACACACACATACCCCCAACACACGAACACACACGCCTACATACACACACTCGTGATTGCGAAAAACATAATTTGAATTCAAAAAGTCAAAATTAATTTTTTTTTCCTTTTGTGTTTGTGTGTGTGTGGGGGGGGGGGGGTTGACACCCCTAATTACCGCCCCGGGTGTCACCCATGCTAGGTACGCCACAGGTATAGTTACGTATTAAAACTATGCTATTAATTTTCAGTTTTAGGCAGCCCCATCAGCTTCTACGCAGCTCAGCTCCGATATGTTTACAAATTCACCAGACCGCAGCGGATTTTCCTTTCCCTCGACCGTATTTTATTCGAGAGAAAATCGCACTGCGAGTAAAAAGGGGAGAAGCACAAAAGATACTAACAAAAAACGGTCGAAGCGTAAACAAAACACTGGTAAGTGAATTTACGAAAAGAAATAAGCATAAAATTGCTACACGTTCTTTCTGACGCATGCAGATCGAGTTGGATATATGTATAGTTCTAGTTCCTTCCAAACTGTTCCTTATTCCGTTATTTCGGCTGCTTTTCCTCCTTTTAATCCATTTCCATGCTTTAAAATGAAAAGCATGGTCATCGACTTAGAATGATTGGAATTTTTTTATTCTGGCTTTAAAATATATCCTTGTATATGTATAATAGCCAATGATCGAGTAACGATCCTGACGTCATCAACAATGAAACTCGCACCACGACATGATCATTTGATAATTCGCAACTCCAACGAACTGTAGGGGGCACTGAAGTCACTGTCTAATGGCGGAATTGAAAACTAAAACAAATGCACATGGTAACGAAGAAAATGCTAAAAGTGTTGTGATTTTTGTTCGTACGTATGATTTTTTCGCTTTATTCTTTTTTAATTAATTTTCAAAGTCTTGTGGATATTCTGGCCCACGTAGAAAGAAATGAGAATTCAAGAAGCATTACTAAACGTCAAAGATTAATGCAAACTACGTAGTTCGTAGTTCTAAGCAGCTATTTCCACGATGTTGAATTCGATATTTATCAATTCTTGATAAAACTAAATAATAATTGTGGCCTGACAAGAACAACAATTAATGCTAGAAAATTCAATATGACATTACAAATTATTATCGAAAGAAGATGATACTTCTTTGCCTTGCTTGGCTAGCGCTTATTTTTTTTTCCATTTGTAGCTGAGTTATTTCTCTCGAATTCCCGAATCGGTTCATTTAAAAATTTTCTGTTTCGATTTTTCTAATTTCTGAGTTACGATTTAATTGTGTCATGTTATGCAAATCATCAACAAAATTCTCACGGATATATGGTGGTAGTTTTCTTTTCAGTTGATTGACCATTATTTCTTTTCACTTATCGAATTCTGTAATCTTACTACCATTTTATTCCACTCATGATAAAAATTAAAAATGGTTTAACTAAAAACGCGAAATCTCGCCAAGGCTACTTTGCTCGCACTATACTAAAACTATAACCCTAAACAAATTTGGCGAAACCTTTCAGCTGAGAATAAAAGGAATAAAGAAAATTCCTTCTCGGTTAAACATTTTTCATTTTGTTCTACGATAATAAATCCAAGAAAATATTTTGCATACTGTCCATTCCAACTAAATGCTGCTGTAAAATATGATTAGTTAAATTAATTTAAGATTATAAAAAACTCATATTCTTACAAATTCATACAATAAAAAATTTTACCTGGTATAACGTTATCCAATTTTGTTAATCCAGAGTTTTCTTGTTTACGCGTCCACCATTTAATACTTTTTTGAAAGAAATAAGGAAAACTAACATTATTTTGAGAAGCTCGAGAATACTACAAAGGGACGAATTGATTTCTGTAGCTGAAAGCAAACTAAGACACATCGATTGCGTTAATAAATACTCAGAACAAACTGCCTGTGTTTACGTCAACAGACACACATGGAACTAAAACGTGGCAATGTTTTAGTTCCATCGCAGTTTTGTAAATCACCGCAAGGTAGCGTATTCGAGCGCTGGAGTTCCGAATGTGTTTTGGTAATTTTGAACATGCAGTGAAAGGCTTTAGTGTGACAAGGCTGAACTCGATCCAGTCACTTCACTGTTTTACTGGTAAGACTGTGTCATTTCAGGGGAATGAAGAAACGTAAAAATGGTCAACAATGAACGCTATGGAGTTGGAGAATTAATCTACTGGAGTTATGGTTAAAACTAAAACTGCCAAAATATCACCAAACGCGCAATTGCTGAGTTCAAATGTAGAAGCAAAATTCTCACCCGTCATATCTTACGGGCGATTTTCTTGTTTTATGAAGGGAGAAATGCTTCATTTCTCAGTTTTTTGGGAATGATTCTTTCTATTTTTCCTCCATCGGTAATCTATCTCGCGTTGAAAGTTGCAAATCAGAAAAATGCAATATCCTCTTTTTTGAATCCGTAACAAGCCCTCTGAGCCGTATCTCTCCAGCGATAAGAACGCAGAAATATCTTAGAATGAAGAATTTAAAGCACGATGATAAATAAATTACGCTACAAAAGTTTGCTCCATCATGAAAGTAGTCTCTGTATATTTATTTTGCCGAATAATATCATTTTTCATAATAGATGCGTTTCCCGGCGTTGCACGGCCTACCTCGAAAATAAAAGTTGTGTCAAATTCAAGTGACGCATATTCAACACTCAGGTAAAGGTTTTTAAAAAAAAAAACTAAAATTTCATTTCTTCCTGTAAAAAAGAGCAGTTTTATGGCTCAAAATTTTTAATTAAACCTCCTTAGATTTTTTTGAAAAGCCAAAAATTCAGTCATTGTTATTTATAAGGCCCGAACACTCCGCTTTACGGATTTTCTGATGACGAAAATCTCTCATGTGAAATCCTAAACATTAAAGGACTTTTGTGGGAAATTTGGCATAGATCCGACGTAAACTGGATTTTTGTAAGGAGGAAACACGCACGCACACACAAACACACAGCCACACACACACACACACACATATATATATATATATATATATATATATATATATATACACACAGTAACAAACATTTTGTTTGTTAATTTTTGTGTGCATATTGGCCGCGATACTTATACTTAGCCCCACAACACTAAAAGTTAAAAAGCGCAGTTAGTCACTCAGCTTTGTCACTTTTTTCAAAAATCAAAATCGTTTATTAGTGAAAGCAATACAATAGGCATTTATTTATTTGCATCATTATATTCCATTTTCTTTCAACGTGCTTCTTAATTCTAGTAAATCACAGATCGAAAAAAAAAAAAAGAAAAATTAATTTGAATTTTGACATCTTGAATTCAAATTATGTTTTTCGCAATCACAAGTATGTGTTTGTGTGTGTATGTGTAGGTGTATGTATGTGTTTGTGTATATGTGTGTTGGTGTATGTATGTGTGTGCGTTTATGTATGTGTTTGAGTGTGTGTATGTGTTTGTGTATGTGTGTGTAAGTGTATGTATGTTTGTGTATGTGTACGTGCGTGTATGTATGAGTGTAAGTGTAAGATATTGACGCAACCTTGAGACGGTTTTCGCTATAGGAGCAGCATCGTGAGGCGGCCGGTACTGCAGAGGGTGCTGGCGGGAAAATAAAATGATAGCACATCAAAACAGTCAAGTGAGAACAATAAGCAATCTCGATTGCTCAACAAGTCCGCTCTATGTCGAAGAGTCAATGTCTAATTCTTCACAGTAACCGAAAACTATTCATTACTATTATCTCTCACCGCAATCCAAGACATCAATGCAGAGAAGAAATTGCTTCTCGCATTGTTTCCTTCATTTTACGGATTATTGTCGAGAATCAATCCTCTGGGCGTGAAAACGGGCCATTCACTTCTCTTGCCACGCTATTGTTTCCAATAACCGCGAACAGCTAGCAACTGAAAAAAGTTATCTAATAATTCTAACTGACTCGGTTTAAATCCATTAAAACATTAGTAACGCATCAGAGTTAAAATCTACAAAAAATAATATGAACTACATTACCCTTCTCCTACCTGTAGAAAATCCATAACTTTTTGGAAAGATATTACATACTTTCTATTATGATACATAATGCTTCCTTATTAATTTCTGTATGCGTCTGTCAGTGTACGCGTCGGTAACCCTTTCTCCTTAGGACTGTCAGCGTCTACCAAGTACCATTGGATACAGCTCATCCAGGGGAAGTCATTCCGCCCTGCCTCACTCCTCCGAAACTGGAGGAGCTGATGATAAGGGGTCGGAAATCTCCCGGTAAAAGATCAAAATCATCAATAGGGAAGTTTTCGATTTTTCAATTTCATTTTTATATGATAGAGTAACATGTATGAACATCATAGGTGAAAAATTTTTTGCGATACAATAAGTAGTTTTTTTTAAATTAATTGTTGAATTTCAAGCGCTTGTGACGTCGAATGGCATAGGAAGTGACGTCATGCGCTCTTCCAATAGGGGAGAAGCCGAAGGTCACGCATTCGACTTCGAAACGTAAAAGGCTTACCTCCTCGCATTTAACTCCTCGCGTTTCTGGAACATTAAACCTCTCATCCTCTCGGAAATATTCGAATACCATCATTGATGTTACACGAGGAAGATTATTTAGATTGTGCTTTAACGAATCCGGTCTCCATAGTGTGTTCAAAAGGATGATTGAATTTCTAAAAAATAAAAATATCAAAATGTCCCTAGCGAAGACAAGGAATCTTCGGCGGGAGGCTGCCCATGAGTGCCCCGTGACGTAAGCTCGTGACGTTTCAGAAGAGCGCACTTTTGCGCGTGGATTTTTAAAAAAATCAACCACGGTGTTTTAAAATTCGGTGATGGAGAATTTTTTAGTTTTGAGGGTCAATTTACAATATCCAATAGCCATTTAATAAGTTGCAACTTCCCTATTACATACCTACCCACGGTGTTTCGTGAACTCTCTTTTTATAATGATGATAAGTGCCTTGTCGAAAAAAAAAAAAAAGCACTCATTTGTTTCAAGAGCATTTGTGGATCATGAACACAGAGGTAGCATACAACTAGAGAGCGTGATTCTTGATCCGGGCGTAGACACCGATTCTCAACATTAGGAAAAAGTTTGATGGAATAAGAAGGGTCATTTTACTACTACCACATACAGTAGGCGTCGCTTAATGTGATCACTTTGGTACAAACACAGTTTGATAACAATAACCGAAAAGAATCCAGGACACGCAAAATGATGATTTTTCAATCAAGAAGCATTTATTTTTACAACTGCTCAATACAATAACTCAACTAAATGCAGATATAAATTGCTAAATTACCAGAAAATAATAGCTCCTTTTATTAACACGCTTTTATTAGCTTCACCTGTATGTATGTATGTATGTATGTATCTTGTAACGGAATCTTGCAGCTCAAATTTCGCCCACTTCCTGCGATCGGATTCTTTTGAAATTTGGCACGCGACCTCAGACCCCATGACAATGCAATATTCTATAATCAAATTCATTAATTAACTCTTTTGATTGTTAGTTTCCTCCAATTTTAATCAATATTTTGGCATAAATCCAACAATGTAAAAAAGGAAAAATTTAAAAAAAATACACAAAAAAAAAAAAAAAATGCTCGCAAAAATTATTTAAAAATATCTACAAAAACCTTTCATTTTTCTGCATCAGATAAAATGTGTTCCAATGTTTCGAGGTAATTAGAACATGAAATATAATTGTTTTTAACTCATTTCATGCCGAAATTTAGGTGAGCCTTCCATTGGAAATACATTGCTGATCAGACCATTGTTGAACAAAACTTTTATTCAAATGCATCTCAATTTTTCAAAGTAATGTAGATATGATTTCCGCACACATACATCGATATTTTTTCGTAAAACAAGTTAAACTAAATAGAAGAAAATAAAATAATAGTTTTAAAAACTAAAAAAAACACACTTTCGTAGCAAAATGAACTAAAAAATGAAAAACAATCTTTGGATGATAGTAGCTGACCCATCACTTAATTTTAATGTAATACAAAAGAGCGTGGGGGGGGGGGGGCTTCTTATCAGTTGTCTTGAATTTCTTCCATTTGTTGTCCAAGCTAAAATGTAAATAAACAGCAGCCCGCGGTTTTTTGTATTACATTAAAATTAAGTGATTGGTCAACTACTATCATCAAAAGATTATTTTTCACTTTGTAGTTCATTTTGCTACGAAAGCGTGTTTTTTTTTAGTTTTTTAAACTATTATTTTCCATTGACTTAACTGTCCGTCCGATGCTAGTCATTTTTCCCTTTTAATAGTAAAATCTGGTTTTTGCCGCATCAACCAACTCTTTACTCTCGCATCCTTTTCCCTGACATTCGTAAATCATAATTTCAAACCTGATTCAACTTCACCATTTTCTCCAGCACGGTTTCGCTTGTTGTTTAAATTTTCATTTTGTTTTCAATCTCATCACCAATTTTTTAGTAACTTACTAAGGAATGGCTGATAAATGTTTATTTATTCTACAGCATCTTTGTTTCATCACGGTCAAATTGTCAATTTTTTTTCTTGACAGTTAAATTATCGCGCCTTTTCTCCATGGCTAAAATGTTTGATCGTTTGAAAAAGTGAAGTTTTTAGTGCAACTGAGCAGGAAAAAAGAATATCCGCTTTACCGATGAGAAGCGAACTTGTTTTTCTTGAAGCTACTGTCAGGGTTTGCCTTTGTATTTCTTTTGATTGGCAAACAAAAAAGGGGAAAAAATCGAAAATTTATGAAAAAGTGATAACAATAAACGAAGGCACTGATTACAATATCCGTCTTTTTTAACACGGGTTAATATACAAGTGTTCCGGGACTTCGTGATTCTGATAACATTAAGCGAATGATAACATTAACCGTGATCGAATTAAGCGGCGCCTACTGTATTTGGCATCTTTATCGCCGCATCACGGTGAAGTTCAAGTTCGTGCTTAACTAAGTTTGGGCGCTTCAGGCCGTCAAAAAAGAGGTCAAAGCCGTTTTCAGGTGCCCTGCTAAATGCAGGGTCAGCATAAAGTCTTGCCCTGGTTAGAAAAACATATTACAGAATAACCGTTTGATATAGTACTTTAAATCCGCACTAAGCTTTACTTCCGGATTAGTGGATTGCAAGGAATGAATCACCACCCTAACCACCCTTCTCTCCAGATATGACTTTTTTTTATGGGGCAGACAAAATCAATGTTGCCAGATTGGGGAAAATTTCCCCATTTTGGGGAAATCTGGTGCTCTCTGGGGAAATTTTGGGGAAATGACTTTTGAGGGGAATTCTTTGGGGAAAATTTTTTTTTTCATTTTAAGAAAATATTAGTGGAAAAATAATTTTTGAATTTGGGGAATTTCGATAGAAAACATTGCTTTTTGGGGAAAAGTCGGAAGGAAATTGGGGAAATCTGGATTTGACCATCTGGCAACACTAGTCAATATCGTCGTAACTTATTGAATTAGCAATTCGCGGATTATCCATGAAAGTCGCTGATCCGCGGTTGCCGAACCACACGTCATCGGCACTTAATTGCAATCAACATCCTCTTCCAAGCAGTAAAAATAAAAGAAGACTTCTCTCTTCTCCAGAAAACCCATTCCTTCAGGAAAAGCGGGTTGATGAATCGGCGGTGACTGTTGCTACAACAATAGAGATAAAATATGACGGGTTTTTGTAGTGGCGGTGTCATAATGATGCCAGCGGAATACCCGAAGGAAGAGCGACTTTTTTCCGAAGGCAGACGAAAGTGGATCCGGTATTAAAAAAGAAACTCGAATCGAAAGTCGATCACGTGACGCGTTTCCTTCATCCTGGTCGCTGAATTTTAAGCACTACTGAGATTTTCGATCACGGTTTCGAACGCTTCCTCTTTCTTTCGCGCTCTTATTTGAGTGGATGGAGGAACAAAACAAAAATTGTGAAAGAAATTGAAGCATAGATCTCTCTCTCTCTCTCTCTCTGTTTGATAAAAAGTACCGATGGAGCAAAAAACATTCGAAAAAAAAAAAGAACTAAAGGAGAGCACGAAAATTGTTGTGCTCTTACGTCAATTTTGAACTTGAATTGACGTTGAATTCACCGAAACCGAAATTGCAGTTCAAATGAGAATGGCAGGGGTGTAAGTTGTTGAATAGACCTACGGAAACGTATGCCGAATTGAAACGAGCTGATGTGTTTATCACATGACTTGCTTTTACACCAATTTAATGTTATTTCTCCATTACTGACAATTGTATGTGATTCAACAGTTTACTCTCTAAATATCACCAACAGTGGCCAAATTAAAAACAGATTTAAAAAAAAAAATCCCCAAATTTGACGCCAAGTTGGCGACAAAACTTGGCGGCCAAAAGATTGGCGATATATCGCCAAGTGTCCGCCGAATTATAACACCACTTGAGTTTACATCGAAATTAACAATGATTTCCCCCCAAAATGGGGCAACAGACCCCTTTAGAAACACCCGAATGCAACCAAAAAGGAAGCTGCACAACTAGATCCCACTAGGAGTCTACGTACCAAATTTCAACTTTCTAGGACATTCCGTTCTTGAGTTATGCGACATACATACACAGATACACACATACGTACACACAGACGTCACGAGAAAACTCGTTGTAGGGGCATTCCACAGTATTTTTGAGTCCGTAACGTGACCTTTTTTTGCCATAACTTTTTAATTTACCGTTTGATTTGCAAATTGTTTTAATTTGAGCTGGTGTGTTGGTAGGAAAAGATCAAAATAAAATAATATGCTAATCAAACAGTAAATTAAAAAGTTATGGCAAAAAAAAGGTCATATTACGGACTCTACATAAATGTCAAAAATACCTTGGAATGCCCCTGTAATTAACTCGGGGATCGTCAAAATGGATATTTCGGGTGTCTGTACGTTCCTAGGCATATATCCACGTGTGGTCGGGTTGGAAAAAAACTCAACAATCATTCGGGGGTGAGCAAAATGGAAATCAAGGCCGATTTTTGGGTGAAAATTTTTTCGCGAATACAATACTTCCTTTTTTGTAAAAGGAAGTAAAAATGGATGATTCGGTTTAAAAGAAAAAAGTAAGAGTACGAACCTTGAGCTGATGCCGACAAAAAGCTAATCGGCCTCTTTTCCAGTTAACGTCGGACTCCAGTCGTTTTATCGAACGAAGTAAAATTACGAAACTGGTTGGAAAGGAACGACGGGACCCCCCGGCTCGCTCTCGCAAAGTATCGCTCGGTCGAGCCGCGAACCAGCTTTTTAAAATTCCCCGTTGTTTTCGGCAGTTCCTCCCCGCATACGCGCGAAAAACGGTCATTTCCTGCACCCGACGCAACAGATACGTCCCTGATCTTGACGCACTTGCAAATCGGGGAAGGAATTCGATGCACAATCACGGAGCGCAGCATCCCCAAGGACGTCTTCACCTGAACGCATAGGGCATACCTTAATTATTGATCCTCGAAGATGCGAGAACGGTGGCGTATCACGAATAGGGAAGTTGCAACCTATTATATGTTCATATCTTGGATATTGGTTATTGTTAACTGACCCTCAAAACTAAAAAAAATTAACCATCGCCGGATTTTAAAACACCGTGGTTGATTTTTAATGAGTTTTTAAAAATCCACACGCAAAAGTGCGCTCTTCTGAAACGTCACGAGCCTACGTCACAGGGCACTCATGGGCAGCCTTGAAGATCCCTTGTTTTCGCTACGGACATTTTGAACGCGCTGATATTTCTATTTTTTAGAAATTCAATAATCCTTTTGAACACACTATGGAGGCCGGATTCGTTAAAGCACAATCTAAATAATCTTCCTCATGTAACATCAATGATGATATTCGAATATTTCCGAGAGGATGAGAGGTTTAATGTTCCAGAAACGCGAAGAGATAAGCCTTTTACGTTTCGTCTTCGAAGTCGAATGCGTGACCTTCGGTTTCTCCCCTATCGGAAGAGGGGCATGACGTCACTTCCAGTGCTATTTGACGTCACAAGCGCTTGAACTTTAAAAACTAATTTAAAAAAACTACTTATCGTATCGCAAAATTTGTTTTCACCTATGATGTTCATACATGTTACTCTATTATATAAAAATAAAATTGAAAAATCGAAAACTTCCCTATTAAGTGTGGGAGGGGGGGAGTAAATATCCTCATACAGTGTCGAGTTATACGCGGGGCCAGATTAAGGTAGGGGCACATGGTGGATCCGGGCATCAAATCTGTAGGTAAAGTTTTAATTGGACTCATTTCATATCGCATAATAGCAAGATCTTTATATCAAACTAGAGGACCCGACATACGTTGTTCTGTTCAAACTTTGTAAATTTGTGCTATTTAAAATGATTATCAAAGCTCAAAAACAATTTTAGATAAGTGTTTTTAGTTTTTATATTGAATTTTATGCAAAACTAGAAGACCCGACAGACGTTGTTCTGTTCAAACTTTGTAAATTGAAAAGTTAAAAAATTTCAATAAACTATCAAGTCGTTGAACCGTTTTGTTGAAAACAATAAGTAAGAAGAAAATGTTTTAAGCTGCTTGGTGTCAAAATGCGTATATTTATTATAACTTGATTTATCTTATGCCCACTGAGCAGTTGTTTTATTATTTTTTTTTTTCTCCCGTACTTGATGGGGGGTTTTTTTTTTTCTTTCAGTCATACTCAAAGGATAAAAAGCGTCGTCAGATATTAAGTGTAAAAAACCAACTACCCATCTAGAAAAAACGGGAAATCCCGCTGCAACATCCCCCATATGAAAAATAATAAAACAATCGAAAGGATATCGTTCAAAAAAAAAAAAAAATGATCAAGGTAAAAACAGTTCTCTGACTAAGCGAAAATCACTCATCCCACACCCCCCTCCCGATGTAAAATAAAAACATTCTTCAACTAAAATGACTAAAAATTCTTTGAAAACGATAACCAATTCTTTGCAATTCGAAATATTTCGCCAAATAAACAAAAAATACAATGAGTTACATTAACAGTAGCTTTAAATGTAAACAAATGATCACGCAACTCTAGTGGCTCAAGCCACCACGTTACTGTAATCCAGCCGATCAGTGAGCGAAACCAACTCCGACCGATTAGCAGTCCGATCTTTTGAACGAAAACTTTTAAAACTTCATATATATTGCTTATTTCGTTCATTCCACCAGAGATAATGATCTTCCACTGCCCTGATCTTTTGTGTACAGAACTACCCTGTTGTAATTTATCTGGACGAAAATAAAATTTGTTTCGTCTTTAAATTCCATCATCTTTTCCTTTAATAATGTACTGATTAGTTTGATAATCCTTAAAGTATTCTTGGCATTGGTGCCAAAACTCGGATGGATTTCAGCCGAGAAACAAATGTTGCTAGGTACGGTACTTTCTGATCATTTGGTTAGGAAAACAGAAAGCACCGATCCGGTCACACGGTTCAACTACGACGACAGAACACACGTTTTGCGTGAACCTTCCAGTACTTGACTTTAAAATATATTACGGGACCTAAAACCGCTACTTTGAAGAGAAATGAAAGCTTCAGTCTCTCTCTACGTTTTATCTGTTCTCAATAATTGACATATCACAGTAGGAAATTTCATTACAAAAAGCAGAGCTGGCTTTCTTATTGTCCTTTGGCAACGGGTTAAATATTTATGTCAGTTCTCGCTCAACAATAGGTTAAAATAAATATTAATCATTTGGGAGATATAACCATCCAGTGTTTAAATTAATTAATTCATTAACAAAAGCGTTTCCGATTCGAACCATCGCGCTTCGAAACCATGCTTGCCACCACTTAATGACACACAAAAAATTTGATCAAAATCGGTCCAGCCGTTTAAAAGCCTTATGGTGACAAACGTCCGCACAGAAGATTTTTAGAAAGAAAACAACCTTGAGCATTTAACCTCTTTCGCAAGTCCTAAAATCACTGCAAGTTTTGTGTATATTTACACTATGAATTTTTTTTCTATCTAATTTCTATCTCAATATCACTAACTGTACAGTGTACCGAAAATAGCCGCGTTCACAACACACTTTAGTACCTCTCAAATAACCGCTCCAGCTCGGAAAAAAACCGGTTGAAAATTCCTCATTTACATATTAAAAGAGATTTTCCATTGTACCAGAGAAAGCGGTTTTTACCCAGCACCCGTACCGTATACCCAGCAAGTAGACTAACTTGTTTCACATAATGAATTCTGGGTAAAAACATCCGCATTTACTCCGGAAGGAAGCAGGAGGGAAGAAAATGCATTTTCCCGGTAAATAACCGGAAATCGGTGAAAAGCAGGTTATTTGCGGGGTCGAAACTGTCCATAGAAACGCGTCTAATGCGTGTGACAGTGAAATGCAATACCACCCCAAACCATGATACCGGATGTAGGACCAGTGATAACCATAACATAACAGTTCAGCAGCCACTCACCACGGTGTCTTCAAACTCAAATCCAACCATCTTGATGTTGCAGGAAGAAGCGGGATTCGTCAGTGCACACAGTGTCGTCCCATTCCGTTGTCATCGCGCCATTGGCAGTGCAAACGCCTGTGGTTTTCAGTCATAGATGAAAGCAGCAATGAACGCCTTGCTGACATCCCCTGTCGAATGCTACGAACCAACAAGGAATGATGTATAACAGACCTGTGATGATACGGTTCGGGATGAGATCCATCGCTGCCATGCGAGCAATCTGTGCCGTGGTGGCCTGATCGGTAAGGCATCGGACTTGTGACCGGAGGGTTCCAGGTTCGATTCTAGCCGGCCGTAGATCCACCGTCTTCATTAAGGGTGACGGGGGGGACGTTAAATATGCTCGTAGTCACAAAGTCCTCCACGTGAAACGATACCTCTGAGGGAGCTAGGCCAGAAGTTATTCGGCTTCTCTTTTGGTTCTAAATTCTCGAACAGTCGGAACTAGCCGATTAAACGGAAGCCGTACCTATCTGCCTTAAAATCGAGTAGCATTGTTACTCGGGCTCGGGTTCCCGAATGGCATAAGTTACAACAACATGTGCACAATCTGCCTGTCATAGTGGAGGAGCCGACGCATCCGCCATTTTGGATCTAACTTGATCCAGTGCTTCGTAGCGATAGCATTGCTGCTGATGTTTACATTTCTTTAGCATATGTTAAATTCAGTCAAATGGGTGGTTGTTCGGCTGTTAATCGTGCAAACAGCTCCAAGAAAGAATTTCAGCTCTTCGGATTTCCAGCAGATGCAGAAAGAAAGAAGAAATGGATAATATCGATTTATTTCTCATGATTTTACCATCATTACGTTGTAAAAGATCTGTCATCTTTGCTAACATGTTGCGGTGTTCTACGGAATATCTTTTATTCTGCATTTCCCTGTTGTGCGATTATTGTATTTCTATCAACGCATCAAGTGAGTGGCAACACGTCGAACTGGGCACGCGACTCATTCAATCAATCTAACAATGGAATCACTCCATCAACCATCGAATCTATGCTGTGCTGCATGGGAGCTTCATCGAATTGTAGTATTTACTCAAAGTTAGTTGTTTCTTATGTGTGCTAAATGTTGGTAATAAACGTGTTTCTTGTGCTACCTCGGAATTATCTAATCAATACGCGGACACTTACGTCACAACAACGGAATATCTTTTATTCTGCATTTCTCTGTTGTGCGATAAGTGCGCTTGCTCCAATATGGCGGATGTGTAGGCCTGTCCAATTATAGGGGTTCTAGTGCAATGAGGTGGGTGCGATCGGCTCGGCGGTTCGTCTCGTTCCGAGTTGCTCGGTTTCATCCAACACGTTAACCGATTTCTCTAAAAGATGACCCGCAATCCCTATATCCAATTCTTCCTCGGCCGAATTCAGAAACTTGATCAAAAGACGCTCGATGTCTTCCACGAGGCAAAGGTATAGCTTGACCACGAAAAGAGGGCGGCTGACCTTGAAGCAAAAACATCATTTGTATCACTTGTAATAAGTTTTTTTTTTTTTTGAGCAATTACGATTGCTTATTGCTTTCATTTGACTGTTTTGATGTCCTATCATTCTATTTTCCCAGCGCCACCCTCTGCAGCATCACCGTCGGCCGGCCGCCTCACGATGCTGCACCTCTAGCGAAAGCCCTCTCCAGGTTGCATCCATGTCCTACACACACCCGCATACATACATAACTACACACACACACACACGCACGCACACACATACACACAGACAAACACATACACCTACACACACATACACATACACACACAAATACATACACACACGCATACATACAGACACCTACACATACACACACCCATAACACAACTACCCACACATTCATGCCTGCACACAGACACAAACACATATGTCTACACACACATACACATATCCCCCCCCACACACATTCATACACACAACTACTCACACACTTATATGCCTGCACACAGACACACATGCCTACACACACATACACATACCCCTACACACAAACACACATACCCCCATACACACACACACACATACAAACGCCTACATACAAACACTCGTGATTGCGAAAAACATAATTTGAATTCAAGATGTCAAAATTCAAATTAATATTTTTTTTTGTTATTATTTTGGAATAGATAGGATTAGCGAGACCGTACCTCTTACAATTCTGTACTTTCTGGCAGATTCTACCCATTACGAATGATACAAATGATGTTTTGCTTCAAGGTCATACGCCATCTATCCGTGGTCCAGCTTTAAACAGTTTACCCCAAAAAAAAGTTGCCGTTCTTCAAATTAGTGATGTGCCGGATCGTTAAAAAAGTAGATCCATGGATACTGATACTGATCCGGATCATTAGTGTCAAGATCCGCGGACACGGATACGGATCTCAAAATTTTTTTGCCCAATTGAACTATCCAAGTGTAAAATTTGTTACGGAAGGTATTCCCCTCATGAAAATAACACTGTTTCTTCAAAAAATGTCATCTACGATGAAACAATAAAGGGTGTCCCAAAATCAACGCAAGATTTGAATTTGCCGCCATTTTTGCAATAAATTGTAGGCAATCTTGAAAAAAGGACAATTTGGCAGCTGAGGGTCTAGGGTTATTACAAATGGACGTTTTCGATTCTATAATGCGTTTTCATTATCGAACAATTATTTGAAAAATAATGAAAGTTTGGGCGGGTCAAGCGGTTTACTGTTATTGGCGCTCGATATCGCAATTAGGTAATGCGCGGATGGTTGTGGGATTGTTGATATAGACGTTTGACTTCAAATAACCCCATAGGGAGAAGTCTAATGATGTAAAATCACACGATCTCATATCACCGAAACGAGAGAGTACACGAACAGGAAATGCCTCATGCAGTGATTGAATTGTTTCGCTGGCTGTATAATAGCATAACACTCCATTTTTACTAACCCTATAAACTCCCAGCTGTCAAATGGTTCTTTTTCCGTGGCTGCCAACAATTCACAGCAAAAATTGTGGCAAATTCAAATCTTGCGTTAATTTTGGGACAACCTTTATAATTAAGACTATGATTTACTCTTTGAAGAAATCTCCGTTAAAATTGAGAGAGAGTTGGAAGGAACGGGTCAGCGCTGCATTAATGCTTAGACAGAATGTGAAAAATTATTTCTAGCTTGCTCGGTAGATGTAGGATACAGGATACAAGAGTGTAAAGCTGCTACTGGATAGGCTAGAAATAATTTTTCGCATTTTATTTCAGAATAAACGCAACGCTGACCCATTCCACCCAAATTATTCCGACCGACGGAATAACAAAGCCGGGAGCCGGGAACACTTTAACAAACAATAAATAGAGAATTTTGTCTCACTTTTTTTGAAGGATGCCGAGAAAAACCAAAATGAAGAATAACAGAATCCCCAAAGCAATAATAAAAACTAATATTAAACTAAAAATTAAAAAAAAAATATGTCTCAGAGGGCCGTTGGCTGCTGAAATGATAGCTTATAATTTAAATAGGGAATAAAACCTAATTTAAACGGAACTTAAGAGTCTTTTATTCAAATATTTATGAATTTTTAAAATAGAAAAGATCCGTCAAAAAAGTAACAGATACGGATACAGATCTTTATTTTCCCTCGGATATCCGCGGATACGGATACGGATATCCGGAACATCACTACTTCAAATCGCCAATCTGTTCTCCCCTTATATAGCGCATGCAGGTGGCCTTACGGTCGCCTATACATTTAAACACTATTTTTCCTCTTCCGTATCTGTTTAAAATGCAAAATTCCTGCATCAAATGCTTTTATTCCAGAAATATTTATACCGTTAAAAGTTACGATTAATCATAAATTACGTGTTTGAAAAATCTAGAATTTGTGCAATGATACAAGAAACTTTGCAAAGTTACAGAGAAAAGGCAGTTGAGAAAACTCCAAATTTCTCGCAAATTAAATCTTCTTTACTAACAATAAAGCTGAAAATCTCTCTGTCTGGATGTCCGGAGGATGTCTGGATAACTGTAGAATGTCTGTGACGCGCATAGCGCCCAGACCGTTCGGCCGATTTTCATGAAATTTGGCACAAAGTTGGTTTGTAGCATGGGAGTGTGCACCTCGGAGCGATTATTCGAAAATTCGATGTGGTTCTTTTTCTATTCCAATTTAACGAACAAAACTATCATAAGATGGACGAGTAAATTACGAAATTATCATAACCTGGAACCGCAACATGGGCACAAGCCAATTGGCGAGAAAATTCACCATACATTATTTGTAAGTATAAAGGAGAACCAAAAGACCTTTTAATTTTTTCTATTATGGGCAAAGCCGAGCGGGTAACATTAGTGAAAAATAAAGCTTTTTGTTAGAAAAAGGCAATGCTCAATGGCTACAAAAAATTCCTCTTCGAATACAAATTCTGAAAATTTTCTGTTTCGAGGGCTTTAATGAGTTGTGCATTAGCATCATTACTTCAAGCATATTGCAAGTAAAACGAAATAACAAACGTTACATACCATAGAATTAGATTACTACAGACACATGCTTCGAGGTTTCGACGTACCCCTTTTTCAGTGTAAAATAATGAGTTTTTAGATGTAAAGACATCCGGTTAGATCCCAGAAGTTCATTATTTTGCGTTGAAAAAGGGGTTCATTGAAACCCTGAAACACGTGTCAGCAGTAATCTGTCATTTTGTGCTGCCTAGCGTTGATTATTTCATTGTACTTTTCCCCACAAAGGATTTATTTCTCAGTCTCAAAATTTACTGAACATATTTTTTTCAACAGTCTTCCGCTCAAAAAAAAAAAAAAAGGATAAAAAAAGAAATCTTTACTAATAATAAAGCTGAAAGTCTCTCTGTCTGTATGTTTGGGTATCTGTGACGCGCATAGCGTCTAGACCGTTCGGTCGCTTTTCGTGAAATTTGGCACAAAGTTGGTTTGTAGCATGGGGGTTTGCACTCTAAGCGATGTTTTGAAAATTCGATGTGGTTCGGTTTCTATTCCAATTTAAAGAACAAAACTATCATAAGATGGACGAGTAAATTACGAAATGATCATAACGTGGAACCGTAACATGGGCACAAGCCCATTGGCGAGATACGAAATGATCATAACGTGGAACCGTAACATGGGCACAAGCCAATTGGCGAGAACATTCACCATACATTATTTGTAAACATACAGGTGAACCAAAAGACCTTTTAATTTTTCTATTGCGGGCAAAGCCGTGCGGGCACCACTCGTAAATAATAAACGAAGCAACTCCAAAATGCAAATCTAAAAACTCTGAAATTTTATACGATCCAAAGTTTTTCCGTGACAAACAAGATCACCTAATTATGACCTTGAAGCTTTGTTTTCCTCAATCGAATGATGTTCGAGCTTTTAGAAGCAAAAATGCATACCTCACGGAACGCTTCTTAAAGAATGAAATTAAATCATCTGGAATGAAACTATTACGTGCGCGATTTCAAATTTTGCTGGTTCGCATCAGAAATCGATTAAAAACAATAGATCGTTGTCGTCAGGCGCACACAGGAATTTTGTAAGGGGAGGGTCCAAGGTCAAAAGCCTTATTCTCCTATCATACCCCAATATGCCGTCAAATATATTGGCTTGATTTTATCGCTTCCCGGGCACTGAAAAACAGTAAAAAATAAACGATTGAAATTGAATTAACATTGTTTAATGAAATATACTTAAGTAAAAAAAAAATAATAATAATTTGAATTTTGACTTCTTGAATTCAAATTATGTTTTTCGCAATCACGAGTGTGTATGTATGTAGGCATGTGTGTTTATGTGTGTGTGGGGCGTATGTGTGTTTTTGTGTTTGTGTGTGGGGGGTATGTGTGTTTGTGTGTGGGGGGTATGTGTGTTTGTGTGTGGGGGGGTATGTGTGTTTGTGTGTGTGTGGGGCGTATGTGTGTTTTTGTGTTTGTGTGGGGGGGTATGTGTTTTTGTGTATGGGGGGGGTATGTGTGTTTGTGTGTGGGGGGGGGGGGGTATGTGTGTTTGTGTGTAGGCATGTGTGTTTGTGTCAGTGTGCAGGTATGTTTGGGTCGGTAATTGTGTGTATGAGTGTTTGTGTGTAGGGGGTATGTGTATGTGTGTAGGCATGTGTGTTTGTGTCTGTGTGCAGGTATGTGTGTGTAGGCATATATGTGCAGGCATGAGTGTGATGAATGTATGGGCAGTTGTGTGTAGGCTTGAGTATGAGTGTGTGGGTAGTTGTGTGTATGTGTAGGTGTGTGTGTTTGTTTGTGTGTAGGCATGTGTGTTTGTGTCAGTGTGCAGGTATGTTTGGGTCGGTAATTGTGTGTATGAGTGTTTGTGTGTAGGGGGTATGTGTATGTGTGTAGGCATGTGTGTTTGTGTCTGTGTGCAGGTATGTGTGTGTAGGCATATATGTGCAGGCATGAGTGTGATGAGTGTATGGGCAGTTGTGTGTAGGCTTGAGTATGATGAGTGTGTGGGTAGTTGTGTGTATGTGTAGATGTGTGTGTGTAGGTGTATGTATTTGTGTGTGTGCGTGTATGTGTGCGCGTGTGTGTGTAGTTGTGTATGTATGCGCATGTGCGTAGGACATGGATACAACCTGGGAGACGGCTTTCGCTAGAGGAGCAGCATCGTGAGGAGCCGATCGACGGTGATGCTGCAGAGGGTGGCGGCGGAAAAATAAAATGATAGGACGCCAAAAACAGTCAAGTGAGAACAATAAGCAATCGTGATTGCTCAATAACCAGAGAGCAAAATAATTTATGCTTTTACTTTTCTCATAATTCAAAAATGGATTCAAGTTCATAGAATCTCATTTTATTCTGTAATTACAAAACTAAAAACATAGTTTTATTACAGTGTACTCGTTTATAATCATCATTCTGCGTCTTATGGGCAATTCGTTATAGAAATAGTGCACAACATTTAAAAAAATCTTTTAACATGAGGATTTTATTATTTCACTTATAACAACTGAAAGTATTGTTACCTTTGTTTGAAATTATTCTACGTACAAAATACATAGAATCATAATCAATCGGTAAAAAAGCAAGACCTATGGGAGGGGTCCGGACCCCCTGGACCCCTCCCTTGTGTGCGATCATAATGTTTCCTCAGTTTGGGGGGATGTCTAAATCAAACAATGAGGTCGCTTCGGAAATTTTAGAAGTATTTTTTTCTGAAAGAGCAAAAAACATAGGATCTGTTCCTTTTTTAAATAATTTGGCAAAGCTTAATATTTAAAAAAAAAAATATTTTAATCGGTGCGCTTTCATTGTTTTCGCTTCTGCCGATGATATCCCAAATGATGAAATGGCATTCACTGATGCCATTAGCAGAGTGCAATATTTGATTCGCTTCTTTACTCACATGTGTTGGCAACGATCGAGTTGATAGCAAGCGGAGAGTGGACTATTTGATTCACGTCTTGATTATCATAACGTGAAAACGCGGTATACAGATGCACCAAAGTATACCATTTGTGACGTCAAACAGACCACGCCTTATTTTAAAAATCGGACATTTAAAAAAAAATAATTAAAATTGAAACGTTGGGAAAAATGAAAGTTTTTTCTCACTCCATATTATTATTTTTATTATTGCTTATTCTATCAATTTCAGTGACTAAAAGTAGTATTTTTGACTGAAGGAAACAATTCCATTCTTATATCTATATACACTCTATACAAAAAAAATTCGATGCACCAAGAAGGAGTAGTCAGAATGAAACGAAATTTTGTGAACGTGATGGCAACACTGACAGGAGGAAATTCTTACCAAATGAAAGAAACGAGCCGATGTGTGCATCACATGACTTCCTTTTGCTCCAATTTAATGTCATTTCCCCATTATTGGCAATTTTAATGGGATTCAATAGTTTTTACTCTCTAAATATCACCAACACTGGCCAAATTGAAACCAGATTTAAAGAAAAAAATTTAAAAAATCGCCAAATTTGTCGCCAAGTTGGCGACAAAACTTGGCGACCAAAAGACTGGCGATATATCGCCAAGTGTCAGCGAAATTATAACACCACTTGAGTATACATCGAAATGAACAATGATTTCCCCCCAAAAAGGGGCAAAAGACCCCCTTAGAAACACCCGAAAGCAACCAAAAGGGGAGGTGCACAACGAGACCCCACTAGGAGTCTATGTACCCATTTTCAACTTTCTAGGACATACCGTTCTTGAGTTATGCGACATACATACGCACATACGCACATACCATTCGTACATACGGACGTCACGAGAAGAGTCGTTGTAATTAACTCGGGGAATGTCAAAATGGACATTTCGAATGTTTATACGTTCTTAGGCACTTATCCGCGTGTGGTCGAGTTGAAAAAAAAAAAAAAAAATTGTCTCAGAGGGCCGTTGGCGTCTGAAATGATAGCTTATAATTTAAATAGGGAATAAAACCTAATTTAAACGGAACTTAAGAGTCTTTTATTCAAATATTTAAGAATTTTTAAAATAGAAAAGATCCGTCAAAAAAGTAACAGATACGGACACAGATCTTTATTTTCCCTCGGATATCCGCGGATACGGATATCCGGAACATCACTACTTCAAATCGCCAATCTGTTCTCCCCTTATATAGCGCTTGCAGGTGGCGTTGCGGTCGTCTCTACATTTAAACACTATTTTTCCTCTTCCGAATCTGTTTAAAAATGCAAAATTCCTGCATCAAATGCTTTTATTCCAGAAATATTTATACCGTTAAAAGTTACGATTAATCATAAATTACGGTGTTTGAAAAATCTAGAATTTGTGCAATGATACAAGAAACTTTGCAAAGTTACAGAGAAAAGGCGGTTGAGAAAAACTCCAAATTTCTCGCAAATTAAATCTTCTTTACTAACAATAAAGCTGAAAATCTCTCTGTCTGGATGTCCGGAGGATGTCTGGATGACTGTAGAATGTCTGTGACGCGCATAGCGCCTAGACCGTTCGGCCGATTTTCATGAGATTTGGCACAAAGTTGGTTTGTAGCATGGGGGTCAGCACCTCGAAGCGATTATTCGAAAATTCTATGTGGTTCTTTTTCTATTTCAATTTTAAGAACAAAACTATCATAAGATGGACGAGTCAATTATGAAATTATCATAACGTGGAACCGTAACATGGGTGCAAGCCAATTGGCGAGAAAATTCACCATATATTATTTGTAAACATACAGGCTAACCAAAAGACCTTTTAATTTTTTCTATTACGGGCAAAGCCGTGCGGACACCACTAGTAAATAACAAACGAAACAACTCCAAAATGCAAATCTAACAACTCTGAAATTTTTTACGATCCAAAGTTTTTTCCGTGACAAACAAGATCACCTAATTATGACCTTGAAGCTTTGTTTTCCTCAATCGAACGATGTTCGAGCTTTTAGAAGCAAAAATGCACGGAACGCTTCTTAAAGAATGAAATAAAATCATCTGGAATGAAAATGTTACGTGCGTGATTTCAAATTTTGCTGGTTCGCATCAGAAATCGATTAAAAACAATAGATCGTTGTCGTCAGGGGTGCACACAGGAATTTTGTAAGGGGAGGGTCCAAGGTCAAAAGCCTTATTCTCCTATCATACCCCAATATGACGTCAAATATATTGGCTTGATTTTATCGCTTCCCGGGAATGAAAAACAGTAAAAAACTAGTATGTTGTGGCCATCACGAAACTTTCTTCTATATTTTTCTTTTTTTTTCTGATCCCTCCCCATGCTTGACGAGGAAGCAATATTCCCAACAGAAACAAAATGACACATGCAAAAACTTGACGACCATCCCAATGTCTGAATTATTGCAAAAGCAAAGCAAAGAGCGAAAATTGAAAGTTATTTTAAAAGCCTTGCTTTAATTAATTACAAATATTTTATTTGTTAACAAACATAAGATGGAAACAGTTAAAAATTTTAAACCATTGAGATAATATTTCCTATCATTTCCATACAATTAAAATCACGAGAAATACGCAGACGACAATCTATTACGATTTATCTTTCTTATTGTTGCATTAATAAAAATATTTTTATTCGCAAAAAAAAAAAAAAAAATCAACACCTCTTGAAGCGATCGGCGTCAAAATTAAACCAGAGCCTGTTTACATATGGATTCACATATATTCCAAATTTCAACCAGAACGTAGCATTACTTCTTGAGATAGGGCACTCACAATGGAAAAAAAAGAACAAGCGATTGCGCTACCCCCTTTTTAGCTGTTGACACAAGAATAAAATCAGTTCTTATACCCACTAAGGGCTACTTGCCGATAAATTTTTCTTTCATTCCGTTCATTATTTCTTGAGATACAGCAGTCACAATGGACGACAAAAAACGTTCTATAGCTCAACCCCCGTTTGAGTTATTGACACCAAAATTGAATCAGCACCTGTTCCTGTTAATACCAACATATGGACCAAATTTTGTTTGATTCCGCCAGTTACTTCCTGAGGAATAGCAAGCATGCGTAACTCGAAAAACGTCCCATTGCTCCACCCCCCTTGGAGGAATTCGCGCCAAAAACTAATGGGCACAAGTTCACATAGGGGCACATATGTGTACTAAATTTCGTTCGATTTCATGCGGTAGTTTTTGTTGTAGAGCGGTCACAAAAAACTGGTCACACACAGACGTGACACACATACACACACACACACATACACACATACACACACACACACACAGACAGACAGACATTTTCCAAAAATGGTCGAAATGGACTCAGCACACCTCAAAACGTTCGAATCCGTCAAAATTCGAAATTCGAAAATTTGCACGAATCCAATACTTTCTTCTATATATTAGATATAGAAGAAAGTAAAACATAGTTTTATTACAGTGTACTCGTTTATAATCATCATTCTGCGTCTTATAGGCAATTCGTTATAGAAATAGTGCACAACATTTTAAAAAATCTTTTAACATGAGGATTTTATTATTTCACTTATAACAACTGAAAGTACTGTTACCTTTGTTTGAAATTATTCTACGTAAAAATACATAGAATCATAATCAATCGGTAAAAAAGCAAGACCTATGGGAGGGGTCCGGACCCCCTGGACCCCTCCCTTGTGTGCGATCATAATGTTTCCTCAGTTTGGGGGATGTCTAAATCAAACAATGAGGTCGCTTCGGAAATTTTAGAAGTATTTTTTTCTGAAAGAGCAAAAAAAACATAGGATCTGTTCCTTTTTTAAATAATTTGGCAAAGTTTGATATTTAAAAAAAAAATATTTTAATCGGTGCGCTTTCATTGTTTTCGCTTCTGCCGATGATATCCCAAATGATGAAATGCCATTCACTGATGCCATTAGCAGAGTGCAATATTTGATTCGCTTCTTTACTCACATGTGTTGGCAACGATCGAGTTGATAGCAAGCGGAGAGTGGACTATTTGATTCACGTCTTGATTATCATAGCGTGGAAATGCGGTAGACAGATGCGCATAGTACACGATTCGTGACGTCAAAAAGACCACGCCTTATTTCCAATATCGGACATTTAAAAAAAAATTGATTAAAATTGAAGCGTTAGGAAAATGGAAGTTTTTTCTCACTCCATGTTATTATTATTATTATTATTTTGCTTAGTCTATCAATTTCAGTGACTAAAAGTAGTACTTTGGACTGACGGAAACAACCCCATTCTTATATCTAGAATGCAAAATAGCAAAAAAGAAAAAAAAAATCGACGTACCAAGAAGGAGTAGTCAGAATGAAACGAAATTTTGTGCACGGGGCCGTGGTAGCCCGATCGGTAGAGTGTCGGATTCGGGGCCGGAGGGTCCTGAGTTCGAACCTCGATGGTCGAAGACCCACCGTCGTCATTAAAGAGGACTGGGCGACGTTAAATAGGCTCGTGGTTTCAATGTCCTCCAAGTGAAACGATACCTCTGGGGGTAGCTATTAGCTCTTGGACTAGTTCTAAATTCTCATTAACTGTTCGATCCGGTGATGGTGCTGCCATCTATCGGTATATAAAATAATGGAGGCAAGGCACTTAGTATGCAGTCCTCGACATAAATACAGTTGTAGTCAGTTGTGACTCTTGAATAGAATAGAATAGAATAGAATAGAATTTTGTGCACGTGATGGCAACACTGACAGAAGGAAATTCTTACCAAATGAAAGAAACGAGCTGGTGTGTGCATCACATGACTTCCTTTTACTCCAATTTTAAAGTCATTTTCCCATTTTGAAAACAAAAAGTACTACTTTTGACTGAAGGAAATAACCCCATTCTGCTTGCTACCCAGGGCACCAGTTGGTCATCTGTACTCCTGTGGTTCTCTATTTTCAACGTGGGATACATTTTACCACATCTCCTGTGTCATGTCTCGGTCTATGGTAAACGGGCTTCCAAATGCTACATTCTGAAAGTTTGTATGAAATTAGACTAGGGTCCAGTCACAGACACAGTGTTGCCAGATTGGGGGAAATTTCCCCATTTTGGGGAAATCTCTGGGGAAACTTTGGTGAAATGCGTTTTGAGGGGAATTCTTTGGGGGGAAAATTTTTTCTTGAGGAAAACCTAGGGAAAAAAAAAACCTCTGGGGAAAAATGAATTTTTTTCGTATTTAGATTCGCGTCAAGAAGTAGTAGTTACATTGTTTGTATCAAACAGCGTTGGTTTAGCTTTGCTCAACTGTATGGAATTCGCATTTCGCATTATGTGGAATATTTTGCTACGGAATTCACATTAATGTTCTGCGTGAGTAAGTAGTAAATTCAAGTAGGAAAAAAAAAACATTTGGCTATTTCTTATCTCTCGGTCAGGCGCTTGTATTTATGACTAGTGGCATTTGCCCGTAGTAGAAAATTAAAAGGTCATTTGGTTCCCCCTGTATATTTACAAATAATGCATGATGAATTTCTCGCCAATTGGTTTGCCCACGTTACGGTTCCACGTCAGATGGTAATTTACTCGTCAATCTTATGATAATTTTGCTAGAGATCTCGACAGACAGAGAGATATCCAGAGAGACTTTCAGCTTTATTATTAGTAAAGATAAAGAAAGATAAAGAAAAAAAAAAAGCGAAAATGGGAAGAAAAAAATAGGGAATTTTATAAGAAAATTTGGCTATTTGGGGAGAAAAAATTTTTTTGAAGAGACAAAAATTTTTGAGGAAGTCAATTCATTTTATGAAAATATTAGTGGAAAAATAATTTTTGAATTTGGGGAATTTTGTTAGAAAACATTGCTTTTTGGGGAAAAGTTGGAAGGGAATTGGGGAAATCTGGATTTAACCATATGGCGACACTGCACAGACAGTCGTAACGTTGGATTTAAAAAATAAGAATTTTAGGTGGGTAAAACTGATGTGTTGCTGTGGCCAGGGCCCGACTAACTAAGAGTGAGGCCCTAGGCTCACCTCAATTTGGAGGCCCCCTCTGAAGATTCTGCAGTGGTGATTTACAGATATGAGACCCGTCGAGAAAAAAGTATTGGGGACCTCTTAGTCTATTACTGTTTGACGACGGATTGTATGTGATTTGGCAATCTGCCAAGTAAAGAACATTCCATCTGAATGACTCTAGCAGGGGAGAAGGGAAAATAACGATGGGATTTTGATGCACGCGTTATATAATGTCACTTATTCATTTATTGCATTCACTAAAATAAAATGAGGGGAAACAAAAATAGTTACCATGGAAACAGCAAAAAGAAAACAAAATATTTTCATTTCTCTCAGGAACGTAAAAGCAAAATGGTAAGCTCAAAACTTCGTTGTGAATAAATAAACCAATTCATTTTTGCCTTGTATTGAGAATATAGATCGAGTATACTTTAGATTTAAAAAATGTTTCTGTGAGCAAATTTTCATTTTTACAAAACTAAGGCTAAATAATGGAGAGGTAATAGTGCGCATCTGAAACAAACCAACTAACACCCTTTTAAACTAATTGATAGGTCCATTTTCGCCTATAAACCGGATATTAGCCTTTCCATGTAACCGATGGTCAAACTGTACAGAACTATTTATATGTAAAAATTTATGTGCATTATCAATCCCCTTTGCAGCCCCTAAAATTGTGACAAAGTAAATTCGTTTCTGGCCGAATGAATAGAAACTCCACTTAAGGAAGTTTTTTTTTTCAATTAACAAGTCATAATTTATTATTATTTCAAAAACACATGTACTTTTCATATAGCTGTATTGCTATGCATAGTTCTTTAAGTAATGTGGGGCCCCTTAGGAAGATGGGGCCCCAGCAGAGCCGGCCTTAGGCCGATTAGAGCAAAAGGGTCCAATCGGGCCCCGCGCTGTCAGGGGCCCGAGGCATCCAAATTTTAGGAGCCCAAAAGTTGTTTTTTAAATTCAGTTAGTTTTATTTTATTCAAAATTCTTCCGGGAGAGGCATGTGAACCCCTCTCCCTTCTTCGCCCGACTGAAACTAAGTTTGAAGACTTCAATTTCTAAAATTTTCCGGAGGAGGTCGACCTCCCATCTCTGTCCTATTGCTAACGTCATCAAAGACTCTTAAACTTCGCTTTTAGGTCTTGTAGTATGTGGTACATAACTTTTCTGTCCAAGCACTAAATTGCGCATCAAAAACTTCTCGCTGTTCAACTTGTTCAAACGTTTTTTAAATATACCCTCATTCTTTTCCTGTGTCTCAAATTAAATGCAATCATTCTGTAAAGGGCCCCGCCAGAATTCTCCATTCGGGCCCCGCATTCGTTATGGCCGGCTCTGAGCCCCAGGCCCAGACCTAGTAGGCCTGTGTGGTAATCAGGCCCTGGCTGTGGCCCATGAATGTTGTGCAAACATCTAATGTTATCAGAGTGAATTTTATGAGCCAGTTGGTATTTATACAAGGCAGAGGTGGTGGAAGGTTGTGAACCGCCACCACGAGATCTGCCGGTGTTGCATGTTCGTTTGAATTTAATAGGACTTCAGACCTAAAAATAAAGAACTTTTGCACATTTTGAAGAGAAAAGTGGAATTCTGTCCATTGCTCTAACTATCTGTTACTGGGTATCATCAGAGTTTTCGGTTTCTGTTACTGGGGGGTCGGACCTTTTTTCGAAATGGAGCAAATAAAAATAGAATTAACTCATTCCGAGGATCCAGAAGCAGAGAAACGTTAGATGAGATGTAGTTGCACGAGAGAAAAATAGTTTAAAAAGTCTAAATACATTAAAAAGCTCAGAGAATTGAGTTAACTTGAGAGCGATGTCTTAAGCAAGTTTGTTACTGGTATTTTTTCGCTTTGTAACGGACGTCTCTCATGGGATACGACTGTTACTGAGCAAAGAAATGTAAGTGAAGTATCATTTCTGAAAACTTTCAAAATTTCATAGCATTACACGATGTAGTCCGTGTTCTTCATACAGTTCATGCATTTACACCAGGACTGCGAAGTCGGAGGATTCCGACTCCAGAGTGTTGGCAGAGTTACGGACTCTTCGGAAAAAGAACCGACTCCGACTCTTCGAAGTTTGAAGTCTGTTACTGGTGCAGTTACTCTACTGCCCGATAAAGCTTCCTTACCATTAACAGAAAAACAAACAAACCATTTAATCCCAAGTTCAACAGAAATTCGCATACAACTCTTCAAAGAAGGTTGGCTACGGGCTCTCCTTTTAACGAGCTGACGCGCAATAAATTATCGAAAGCAACGGAACGTTCCCAGTCACTTGACAGGACCGTTTAGATGAACGCTTTGTGACAGCCCATCAGATCGGGCTGTCAAACACCCTTCCGCAACACCTTATGGATGTCCGTCGAGGTCGTTCCGTCCCTCCGCGGAATCGAACGGATTCGCGGTTCGATCGATCAGGGTCACGGACTCGTCGTCTTCTCGGTCGCGGGTTCATTATTTCCGGCCCGTTACATAACGCCCGGCGATTGCCTATGAATCTCAGGTAAGGTCGAGGGCTGCCGGAAGTCTGCGCTTAACCTTTTATCGGTGGACGAGAAAGGTTTGTCTGGTCTTCCAGACGCTTCAGTCGGTTAAACAGGGATTACCTCTATTCAATAAATTACCGCCCATTAGCCAGGACTAAAGCAAAAATACGTGAAATACACCGCCAGCTCAGTCATTTCCAGCCGAGGACTGCAGTTTCGAGCTTATTAGGACTCATCAGCCCGGCAAAGGAAAGTGACTGAGCTGGAGATGGAAAACCTCTTAAGGAAGCCAAGAGGGCCAAACAAACTGGTAGCTAATATAGACAGGGATTACCTCGTTCATTCGGACTAACTGGAGACCAAAGGCAATCTGGATAAGCGAAAATCCGGATAATAAGCGAAACACATCATCCCGTTACATAACGCCCGGCGATTGCCTATGAATCTCAGGTAAGGTCGCCGGGCTGCCGGAAGTCTGTGTTTAACCTTTTATCGGTGGATGAGAAAGGTTCGTCTGGTCTTCCAGACGCTTCAGTCGGTTAAACAGGGATTACCTCGTTCATTCGGACTAACTAAAACCAAACGCAATCCGGATAATAAACGGAAACCATCTTATACATATAAAATCTGAGTATCTATCTATCTATCTATCTATGTCCAAGCTTCTTCTCACGAACGACAGTGAACTGACCATCGAACCAGGTATCGATGGATTCGTAATCCTCCCGTCTTCATGTTTGGCTATTTAACATAATTCTCCGATAATAATTAGCGGAGATATCAATTAAAAACTTTTAATTATGACTCTTAGATTTCAAAATCAAATCACTATTTTTCGAAGGCTTTCCTCCATTCAAATTATTATTCAGTGCTTCATCTCAACTTTCCGGATGAACGCTTTTATTAAAATTTACAGCGTGAAGAAAATCATTGAGATGAAAGATCTGTTGCCATTTCTTTTTCTCGAATATGAACAGGTAAAATTCTTGTTTTTGTTTTGAGGCTTTTCCTGTAATCAGGGTGTTTAAGTCATAGACTAATAATAAGAGTAGACCGAGCTTTTTCATTCTTGCTGATGAAGAAAATTGGTTCATAGATGTATCACGTGACTAGTGGAAGGGCTTGGCGAAGACTTTGGCAGCATGGTTGCTAGATGGCAGCATTATCTATAGTTTGACACTCGACATGTATTTTAAGACAATGTGCTTTCATTAAAAATTTTGTTCCAAGTGCAGAGATTGAACTTTTTTTTTTTTAGTTATGCATTATTTTGACATTAGTAATAGTTTTTGGTCACAGCTTTCAGTAACTTTTATTTCATTCGGAACTACTGCGTCAGTGTTGGCGTAAACGTAATGGCGTAAACGTTTTGCGTTAACGCAAAAATGTACTAATCGGTATCTTAAATTGAAATTGTAGGTAGAAATCTTACCGTTTGCCGATTCTTTTTGGGCACTTGCATATTAAATTGCTTAGAGAGTTATTGAAATTGACTAAAGAAAATGCACAATACTATCTAAACGAAAAACTAACTATATTAACAAAATATTTACAACTTAGAATAACAAATTTACAAATCGGACTCCATAAAAGATTCCGTGTTCCATCAATTCTATTTATTTTATTTCTCGTTGATCGTCTGCTACGATCAACGCCCGCTGTTGCTAGGATATCCACCAGTCACATGGTTTGGTTTATGAGCAGCAAAAGGGTTGCCATAGCTCGGTCTATTCTTATTATTAGTCTATGGTTTAAGTTGTTTACTTTTCGATTATTTTGCTGTAATCTGCAGCAAAATTTTGCTGTTTTTTTTTTTTTTTTTTTTGTTCAAGCCTGATTGTTAAATACGCGTCACATGACATAACTTTCATTTTCGAGGAGGACCGTGCACGTCGTAAAGTAAATGAGTGATTTACATGCAGTTTATTTTTAGTTACCTAACCTTAGTTAAACCTTGCTTTACGCGCATTTATTTATTCCTTAACGCGTTAGAAACTAGTGTCAGTGTACTACAAAAGCATCAACTGGACTGCTCTTACATTTTTTAGGTAGCCCGTGCAACGCCGGGCACGCAGCTAGTCTTATACATATAAAATCTGAGTATCTATCTATCTATCTATCTATCTATGTCCAAGCTTCTTCTCCCGAACGACAGTGAACTGACCATCGAACCAGGTATCGATGGATTCGTCATCTTCCCGTCTTCATGTTTGGCTATTTAACATAATCCTCCGATAATAATTAGCGGAGATATCAATTAAAAATTATTAATTATGACTCTTAGATTTCAAAATCAAATCCATATTTTTCGAAGGCTTTCCTCCATTCAAATTATTATTCAGTGCTTCAACTAAACTTTCCGGATGAACGCTTTTATTAAAATTTACAGCGTGAAGAAAATCATTGAGATGAAAGATCTGTTGCCATTTCTTTTTCTCGAATATGAACAGGTAAAATTCTTGTTTTTGTTTTGAGGCTTTTCCTGTAATCAGGGGATTTAAATTGTTTACTTTTTTTGGGGGGGGGGTTTCCGCAATCTGCCGCAAAACTACACTGATTTTTTTTTTTTTTTGGTTCAATCCTGATTGTTAAATACGCGTCACATGACATAACTTTCATTTTCGAGGAGGACCGTGCACGTCGTAAAGTAAATGAGTGATTTACAAGTTATTTGAGTTCTTTGAGGGTTTGTACCTGGAAAACGGATTGATGTAATTCTTGTACGACCATGTGGATAGAATCCATCCAAATATTTATCTGAGTGGTATGTTGCATTAATAAACACCCGGGCAACGCCGGGTAGTAGACTATTTTATGTAAAAAGCGGATTGTTATTGTGCATAAATATTTCCGATATAGTCTATCAATTCAGTTTAACGTGAGTAAAGATTATAGTTGATAATGCATATATTTTCCCCTTTTGTGCTGACTGAAAATGTACTCATAACTTGTATCATTGATAACGATTATTAACGTTGATGAGGTGTTTTGCAAACCTTGCTTTACGCGCATTTATTTATTCCTTAACGCGTTAGAAACTAGTGTCAGTGTACTACAAAAGCATCAACTGGACTGCTCTTACATTTTTTAGGTAGCCCGTGCAACGCCGGGCACGCAGCTAGTAGACTAATAATAAGAGTAGACCGAGCTTTCCCAGACTTGCTGATGAAAAAAAATTGGTTCATGGATACTGTTTGACCACGGACTGTATGGAATTGGCAAACATCCAGTTAAGGCGATTCCATCAGAATGAGGGGAAATATAAAAATTTTATGCGCGTGTTTCGCTCATTTGAATGAGACTCTGCTTAATTTAGAGGCTAAAATACATCTGCAACATCTGACATCCCTGAAAACTAATAGATGGGTTCATTTCCGCGTGTAAACCGGATGTTTGCCTTTCCATACAATCCGTGGTTAGACAGTACATCATGTGACTGGTGGGAGGCTTGGCGAAAACTCTGGCAGCATGGTTGCTAGATGGCAACATTATCTATAGTTTGGCACTCGACATGTATTTTAAGACTTAATGTGTTTTCATTATAATTTTTTTTCCAGGTGCAGAGGTTGAACTGTTTTTCTTCTAGTTATGCATTATTTTGACATTAGTAATTAGCTTTTGATCACAGTTTTCAGTCACTTTTATTTCTTTCGGAACTGCTACGTCAGCGTCGGCGTGAACGTAATGGCGTAAACGTTTTGCGTTCACGCAAAAATGTACTAATCGGTATCTTAAATTGAAATTGTCGGTAAAAATCTTACCGTTTGCCGATTCTTTTTGGGCGCTTACATCTTTAATTGCTTAGAGAGTTATTGAAATGGACTAAAGAAAATGCGCAGTACTATCTAAACGAAAAACTCACTACATTAACAAAATATTTACAACTTAGAATAACAAATTTACAAATCGCACTCCATAAAAGATCATTCTTCCGTGTTCCATCAATTCTATTTATTTCATTTCTCGCGGGCGTTGATCGTCTGCTACGATCAACGGCCGCTGTTGCTAAGATATCCACCAGTCACATGGTTTGGTTTATGAGCAGCAAAAGGGTTGCCATAGCTCGGTCTATTCTTATTATTAGTCTATGGCGAAAACACATCATCACACATCATCCAGTAACCCGTGAGTTTCAACAATGAAACTCGTGCCACTGCATGATCGTTTGATAATGTGTTTGGGCAATGTTTAACATGCAGGGAAAGTCTTTAATTGTGACAAGGCTGAACTCGATCCGGTCACTTAACTGCTTTACTGGTAAGACTGTCATTTCAGGGGAATGAAGAAACGAAAACAATGAACGGGGAAGATTTCGATAATAGGGAATCTGGCGATCTTTCTAAATTGGCGTTAATTTTTGGCTTCAGCGCCTGCGCGAGAGGTATTTTTCGTTGCAAATCTGAACAAAGAGAACGGAAACATCTATTAACATAGGGTTACTATAAATCAGCAGGGTTACCAAAGTAAAATCATTTACGCGAAAAATAAGACGACCGCGCCATATTCCCAATTATCGAAATATCCCCAATGAACGCTACCCACTGGGGTTGAGAGTTCATCCACTGGAGTTAGGGTTACCATTTCAACTATCAAGATATCACCAAACAGGTAATAGGTTCGTTCAAATGCAGAAGCAATAGGGAAGTTGCAACCTATTAACTGTTCATATTTTGGCTATTGGATATTGTTCATTGACCCTCAAAACTAAAAAATTCACCATCGCCGAATTTTAAAACACCGTGGTAGAAATTTTAATGAATTTTTAAAAATCCATGCGCAAAAGTACGCTCTTCTGAAACGTCACGAGCCTACGTCACAGGGCGCGAATGGGCAGCCTTCCGCCAAAGATCCCTTGTTTTCGCTACGGACATTTTGAGCGCTCTAATATTTATATTTTTTAGAAATTCAATAATCCTTTTGAACACACTATAGAGACCGGATTCGTTAAAGCACAATCTAAATAATCTTCCTCATGTAACATCAATGATGATATTCGAATATTTCCGAGAGGATGAGAGGTTTAATGTTCCAGAAACGCGAGGAGTTAAATGCGAGGAGATAAGCCTTTTACGTTTCGTCTTCGAAGTCGAATGCGTGACCTTCGGCTTTTCCCCTATCGAAAGAGTGCATGACGTCACTTCCTATGCCATTTGACGTCGCAAACGCTTGAACTTTAAAAATTAATTTTTAAAAAAAAACTACTTATCGTATCGCAAAAATGTTTTCACCTATGATGTTCATACATGTTACTCTATCATATAAAAATAAAATCGAAAAATCGGAAACTTCCCTATTTCCACCCGTCATATCTTGCCGGGCGACTTTCTAGTTCTTAAATATGAAAACTTATCTTTTATTACAGCAAAAAACAATTCTTTATATGAAAACTTCAAATACACCGTGCTGTTTATTTGATTACTGTAATTTATTGTACGACCTCCGTAGGAGTGGAGTATTTAAGTAATAGCGAACATTTGGCCCATTCATAGCTCCATGCTTGCTATCATAATTTACGTGTAGTTATTATTTAAGAGAATATAATGTTTTTAAAACTCTTCAAATTTGATCCGGGTAAACTGGAGATTCGAATAAACGAAGGATGGATAATCGAGATTCTACTGTAATAATCGGATTATACGAGGGTAAGTCACTAAGTAAGTCCCGGAAGATAATAAAAAATAATTTACCATGATAATCAGTAGGGATAAGTATTTGTCTTTCCACATAGCAAGCTACACTTACCCCATCGTTTTATCGAAGCCCCGATTAAAGCTGCATAAGTTGCTGTCTCATCTTGTAAGAAATTATATGCTCCACGTGGTTACATTGCGTGAAACTTGACAGGGATCCCAAGATTAATAACTCGGGATCTCCATAATTGCGCAATGGGGCTTTACGCGATTGACTTCTGCGCAGATGCATGAGAGCGCCTGAGTTCATATGGCTATAGGCAGCTATGAAGGCATGACTGCCAAAAAAAATCTCCTGACCGAATAGCGGGATAAATTTATGGATATCTCTCGACCGCTATTCGGGATAAAGGGCAAATTGGCTGCCCATCATGTATACTGTTTCCGTATATAGAAAATAAATTAGTTTGTGTGTGTTGTGAATGAACGTGGTCTCTTCAGTTCTCTCCCTCTCCAAAGTTGATACATGGGAAATGTGACAAAGAAGAAGGGGCGAAAATTTTCTACACATCTACAGGAGGACTTCATGGTCATTCATAAAAGGTTTGCCTTCAAGATGCTGTTTCAATGGGGCAAAGAGATGGAAATTAAAACCAGGATTTAAAAAAAAAAAAAATTGCCAAATTCGTCGCCAAAACTTGGCGATCAAAAGACTGGCGATATATCGCCAAGTGTCCGCCAAATTATAACACCACTTGAGTTTGCATCGAAATTAACGTTGATTTCCATCCAAAAAGGGGCAAAAGATCCCCTTTGGAGCATCCGAATGCAACCAAAAAAAGAAGTGCACAACTAGACCCCACTAGGAGTCTACGTACTAAATTTCAACTTTCTAGGACATTCCGTTTTTGAGTTATGCGACATACACACACATACATACGTACATACAGACGTCACAAGAAAACTATAGTAAACTCGTTGTAATTAACTCTGGGATCGTTAAAATGGATATTTCGCATGTCTATACGTTCCTAGGCATATATGCACGTGTGGTCGGGTCGAAAAAAAAAACTCAACATTCATTCGGGGGTGAGCAAAATGGAAATGAAGGTCGATTTTTGGGTGAAAATTTTTTCGCGAATACAATACTTCTTTTTTTGTAAAAGGAAGAAAAAATAATATTAACCGACATTCAGCCGTTGTTTTCATTTTCGTTGCTGACGTCAGAAGTGAGCAAATCGCTAGGGTTACCAGAAAAAAGTTTCAGGACACTGCCAAACTTCGCTTTATTTGACTGACAATTCTCATTCCGTTAGTTAATTGCTCGCGGTGGAAAGATCATTAAAAGGCGATATCTTGGCAGAAAGGACAACCACGAGCTCCGATTCAAGATGGCTTTCATTATTTGTAACCATAGACTAATAATAAGAGTAGAGCGAGCTATGGCAACCCTTTTGCTGCTCATAAACCAAACCATGTGACTGGTGGATATCCTAGCAACAGCGTTAATCGTAGCAGACGTTCAACTACCGCGAGAAATAAAATAAATAGAATTGATGGAACACGGAAGAATGATCTTTTATGGAGTCCGATTTGTAAATTTTTTATTCTAAGTTGTAAATATTTTGAGTTTTTCGTTTAGATAGTACTGTGCATTTTCTTTAGTCCATTTCAAAATAACTCTCTAAGCAATTAAAGAGGCAAGCGCCCAAAAAGAATCGGCAAACGGTAAGATTTTGACCTACAATTTCAATTTAAGATACCGATTAGTACATTTTTGCCTTGACGCAAAACGTTTACGCCAACGCTGACGTAGCAGTTCCGAATGAAATAAAAGTGACTGAAAACTGTGATCAAAAACTAATTACTAATGTCAAAATAATGTATAACTAAAAGAAAAACAGTTCAATCTCTGCACCTGGAAGTTTTTTTTAATGAAAACACATTGTCGTAAAATACATGTCGAGTGCCAAACTGTAGATAATGCTGCCATATAGCAACCATGCTGCCAAAGTCTTCGCCAAGCCCTTCCCCTAGTCACGTGATACATCTATGAACCAATTTTCTTCATCAGCAAGAATGGGAAAGCTCGGTCTACTCTTATTATTAGTCTATGCTTGTAACGTCAAACGGTGAAATATTTTAGTTTAAAAATCAGACATTTAAAAAAATTAATTTAAAATTAAATGTTGAGAGATAAAAGTATCATCTTCTGGGTCCATTTTACTTTTTTCTTTAAACTTATTCTGACTAAAAGTAGTACTTTTGACTGAAGGAAACAACCCCATAAAAGCACCAAAGGATCGTCCACAAATGACGTCACACTTTGACGGGGAGGGGGGTTTAGTGAAAATGTAACAGTTTATTGTGACAATAGGGAGGGAGGAGGTAACAAAGTGCAACATGAAATATTTATCGGGGGGGGGGGGGGGACAATATGCCTTTGAAAAACAGTGTGACAAGTAACAGGGGAGGGGGCAAGTGAATATTGGTGTAAGATGAAGTGCGACTGACACAGAAGGTTACGGGAGCGAAATTTGGTTGAAAACAAATTCCGTCTAGAACTATACGAGCCTGCTTTCCCGTATAGCCATGCTACTTTCTAGTACCTGATCAATATTCTCAAAAATAGCTAAAATCGCAAATTGTTTCAAACATATTTTTGCTAATTTCTAGGAATAAAGTATTCTTCACACATCTAAAAAAAATTAAATGCGTATATAAAAAAACAGCACTTTTAAAACAAAGCATCTAATACATTTTTTTCCCTTTAAAAAATATTCTTTAATAGCTTTCAAAACGAAAAAATAATTAAAATTAATAAACTTAAAATAAATACATCATATCAAAAAAAAAAAAAAAACGTTTCTTTTTCCCCTGTTGCCAAAAATAATTTTTTAAATGAATTAATGCACTTACCAAAATAAATAAAAACAATAAAATGTCAACTTAAAGAAATATAGTCCAAGAGCCCATGATAGCCAGACATACGTCATAGTATAAAGGCCCAAAATTTTCCTGCGTAAGCGCACTGGAGCAGGTATGAAGGGTTCGCTATTAGTTAACCTGACTCGCGCTGGCTTTGGCGGGCAAGAGGTAGCAAAGGCGCGAAAAAATGGTGAACAAAAACATCATAGTATAACGCGTGATTTTTTAATATCTTATTAGGGGTACCATTACGAGTTAAACCTTACAAAGCCAGACACTTAGCACGCTGGCTTTGCGCAGCCAGACACTTCAAAGTTGGGAAAAATCGTGTCCAAAAACATCATAGTATAAAGCGCGATTTTTTTATATATTGTAAGGGGTGCTACTAGGAGTTACGCCTTACAATGCCAGACACTTCGCACGCTGGCCTTGCGCAGCCAGACACTTCAAAGTTGGGAAAACTCGTGTCCAAAAACATCATAGTATAAAGCGTGATTTTTTTATATATTGTAAGGGGTGCTACTAGGAGTTACGCCTTACAATGCCAGACACTTCGCACGCTGGCCTTGCGCAGCCAGACACTTCAAAGTTGGGAAAACTCGTGTCCAAAAACATCATAGTATAAAGCGTGATTTTTTTATATATTGTAAGGGGTGCTACTAGGAGTTACGCCTTACAATGCCAGACACTTCGCACGCTGGCCTTGCGCAGCCAGACACTTCAAAGTTGGGAAAACTCGTATCCAAAAACATCATAGTATAAAGCGTGATTTTTTTATATTTTGTAAGGGGTGCTACTAGGAGTTATGCCTTACAAGCCAGACATTTCGCACGCTGGCTTTGCGCAACCAGACACTTCAAAGCAAGGAAAAAATGGTGCACCAAAACATCATAGTAAAAATCGTGCGCAAGGCCAGCGTGCGAAGTGTCTGGCATTGTAAGGCGTAACTCCCAGTAGCACCCCTTACAAAATATAAAAAAAAATCACGCTTTATATTATGATGTTTTTAGACACCATTTATTTTAAGTGTCTGGCTGCGCAAGGCCAGCGTGCGAAGTGTCTGGCATTGTAAGGCGTAACTCCCAGTAGCACCCCTTACAAAATATAAAAAAAATCACGCTTTATACTATGATGTTTTTGGACACGATTTTTCCCAACTTTGAAGTGTCTGGCTGCGCAAGGCGAGCGTGCGAAGTGTCTGGCATTGTAAGGCGTAACTCCTAGTAGCACCCCTTACAAAATATAAAAAAAATCACGCTTTATACTATGATGTTTTTGGACACGATTTTTCCCAACTTTGAAGTGTCTGGCTGCGCAAGACCAGCGTGCGAAATGTCTGGCATTGTAAGGCATAACTCCTAGTAGCACCCCTTACAAAATATAAAAAAATCACGCTTTATACTATGATGTTTTTGGACACGATTTTTCCCAACTTTGAAGTGTCTGGCTGCGCAAGGCCAGCGTGCGAAGTGTCTGGCATTGTAAGGCGTAACTCCCAGTAGCACCCCTTACAAAATATAAAAAAAATCACGCTTTATACTATGATGTTTTTGGACACGATTTTTCCCAACTTTGAAGTGTCTGGCTGCGCAAGGCGAGCGTGCGAAGTGTCTGGCATTGTAAGGCGTAACTCCTAGTAGCACCCCTTACAAAATATAAAAAAAATCACGCTTTATACTATGATGTTTTGGTGCACCATTTTTTCCTTGCTTTGAAGTGTCTGGTTGCGCAAAGCCAGCGTGCTAAGTGTCTGGCTTTGTAAGGTTTAACTCGTAATAGTACCCCTAATAAAATATTAAAAAATCACGCGTTATACTATGATGTTTTTGTTCACCATTTTTTCGCGCCTTTGCTACCTCTTGCCCGCCAAAGCCAGCGCGAGTCAGCTTAACTAATAGCGAACCCTTCATACCTGCTCCAGTGCGCTCACGCAGTAAAATTTTGGGCCTTTATACTATGACGTATGTCTGGCACCCATGGGCTCTTACTCTAATACTTTTCATTGTCAAAAAAAAAAAAAAAAAAAAATCGTCTACGCATATCGTTATGTAGTATCGAGTGACTTCGAGTTCATCCGCCGAAAACTGAATACCTAAATTAAAACTTTAGCGTGAAAATAAAAACAGATCATATCAACAATAATTATTTCACAGTGAAAACCATAGCTGCAGAGTCGGAGTCGTAGTCAGTCTCATTTTGGGATAAAGGAGTCGGAGACGAATATCCAAGAATCGGAGTCAGTCATTTGTCCTCCATGTATAAATTTTTGCCAAAGCTACGAAGTCAGAGTCGAAGTTGGGGAGTCGGAGTCCGATTAATTGTCGGGCACAGGAGTCGGAGTCGGATTCAGGTGCCTCTAAATTCTCGGAGTCTGGAGTTTGGCTTCAAGAGCTATTTCCAACAAAATTTGTTTGAAATAAATCCGCCTTCAAGTACGGAATCTACATTGACTTTCAGTTTCCCCGTAGGCACTAATGTTAAGTTTTTTGAACTGTTCAAAATTGAACAAAAAACAGTTCACATCAAAAAGTGAAATATGGGAATGAGGTGTCCTCGCCGAGATCTTTCGAACAACAAAAAGTTTGTTCGAACCGGACTATTCATTCAAAAGTTATTAGGGGGGGGGGGGGCAACAGACAGACATTTTTCCCCATCTCAATACCCTACTTTCCAATTTTCAATTTTTCGATATTTATTTAATTATTTTATTTATTTTTTTTTTGTTTTTCGCGACATTTTTAAGATGCATTAAGCCTTCTTTCATGCTTTTTCTTCTTTTTCTGACTTTCACTGGGAAAGTAGGCTAAAAAGTGGGGTACTGCTAATGGACAACCCTAAATCTCGAAAACATTTGCACCAAGAAAAATATACAAAAGAAGGAATATTACAACCTTGCCAGCAGCGTGCTCCACCGGGCCTTCTTCAGTTTCTCTTGAAGTAAAATGTGCAGTGGCACAACATGATCCCATGTTCTTCAAAGTCACCCAAAATGACTTCAGAAGCAGCGAGATTTGATGAGAACAATTACATCATCATCCAAAAAGAAAAGAAAAAACGACGTTCTGTTGATTCGAACACAATTGTTTCGCACTGAACGATGCCTGCAGAAATTTCTCTTTTGTTCCGATTTATCAGTTTGCGTTCGAATTCAGCAAAACTCCCTCAATTAAATAAGGAAACGACTTGAATCACGACAAGTTATATTGATTGTTTACGTCATACGCAATCCAGCTTCTGTATGAGAAACACGCAAATATTTCGGATTTTGAAGAGCCTCCGTTACATAAGTCACCGCATTGTGTTACGTAAAAGTCGATGGAAAGTTACTTTCGAATGGTCTTGAGAAATGCGCGGAAAGCCCGACGCGATTAATTGAAGTAAATGACATTAAAATGCCCGTCTTATGTTCGAAAAACAAATGGCGATTCGGAAAGCTAAACAATTACAGTCGACTCCCGCTACAACGCGATCCGACTTACGCGAAATAGCTATAACGCGATTTTTCCCCCCGGTAAAGAATTTTATTCCTAACGCGAATTCTTCATCCGTAACATGTAAATTTTTCGAATGAAATTGCGGTTTTTTCGTGAATGGACCTTCATCCCTTTGGCATCGCTGAGGGCGGAAGATCCAACACCGTACTACTCTAAACATTGCTTATACAAATAACTACTCCTGATTTTTCATTTATTTTTTTCATTCTATATGGGAAAGTTGATGAAATATAATGACACCCTAAGAGCGCTGTTTCGTTTAAAGTTTGTGAAGATAGAAGGAAAAAGAGAAAGTTTCAACAACTATAGTGCATTTGTTTTTCTTACTACATAATGTACGTACCGTAGTGGTTTGTTTTACGTCTTCCTTTCCCATTGATCATTGATTTTCTGCATTGTAGCAGTTTATGTTAAATAAAACGGTATTAAGAAAAAAAATACAATAAATAAAAATTCAGTTTTTTGTTTAAGAAATAGTAATGTATAGTTAAGAAATGGCTTTTGACAGTTTGAGGTGGTGTTTACAAGTGTCTTTAACCGTATAGGTATGTTTATAAAAGTTTTTACACATACCCTTTTCCACAACGCGAAATTTCAACTTACGCGAAGGGTCTTGGAACGCATCCCTCGCGTAAGTCGGGACTCGACTGTATTCAGTATCGTAAAAAACAACTTTAATAATAGCGTTTATGGTAAAAGAGTAGTAAAAAAAATTTAATTTTTTAGAAGCTAAACGGCTTCAAACACATCGTGCCTTGCCTCCGGACACACCATAGGAAAGATTTACAATACAAAAACACCCAGGGCACTGGCGGGAATCGAACCCGCGACCTCTAGCTTAGAAACCGAAGCTTCTACCTTCTACCGCATTGCCACAGAGGTCCCAGTATAAAATGGGCTATTTCCTATTGCTATTCCGAGTCACAACTGACTACAACTGTATTTATGTCGAGGACTGCATACTAAGTGCCTTGCCTCCATTATTTTTTTAAACCGATAGATGGCAGCTTCATCACCGGATCGAACAGTTAATGAGAATTTAGAACTAGACCAGGAGCTAATTGCTACCTGGTGCTTCCACCCCCAGAGGTATCGTTTCACTTGGAGGACATTGAGACCACGAGCATATTTAACGTCACCCAGTCCCCTTTAATAACGACGGTGGATCTTCGACCATCGAGGTTCGAACTCAGGACCCTCCGGCCCCGAATCCGACACTCTACCGATCGGGCTACCACGGCCCAAGGAAAGATTTACAACTCAAAAACACCCAGGGCACCGGCGGGAATCGAACCCGCGACCTCCAGCTTAGAGGCCGAAGCTTCTACCTTCTACCGCATTGCCACGGAGGCCCCAGTATAAAATGGGCTATTTACGATTTTTTTTTCATATTTATAGAATGAAATCTTTTTGCGTTGCCATTTCTCAAGTCGAAACTTTTTAACAGCCAATCAGAAACTCAGTGCACTTTCGAACTCGGACAATTCGAATCATTGGATAATTTGAACTATTGTTTACTCCCCCCACTACTTTTACTGCTCTTTAAGCGAAAGTTTTTTTTTTTTCAAGTTTTTTAATATATTTTTCTGCCTGTTCTGATCAGAAGGAGGAAAAACAGTTTTAACTGTTCAAATCGAGGTTCAAAAATAAAATTCAGAGGCGCTACATTGTTAGAGAAAAAAGTTTCAAACTCAAAAACGTTCGATACTCGTGTTTGTGGGTACGAGAAAGCGCCCTCTCAGTGCAGAAAAAGTTTCGAAGTGTGACACTAGAATCTTTTATCAGTTTTAAAAATTCACAAAAATTTGGAGAAATTTGTCGTGATGCAAATCAACATCACAAATTATATTTGATGCCGTAGAAGTAGATGGTGTTACAGGCTCCGTACATCAAGTAAAATTAGCCAAATTAAAACAAACACCTGTCACACTTTTTTTTTTTTGAGCAATCACGATTGCTTATTGCTTTCATTTGACTGTTTTGATGTGCTATCATTTTATTTTCCCGCCAGCACCCTCTGCACAGTCGACCGGCTCCTCACGATGCTGCTCCTCCAGCACATACATACACGCACGTACACACACACAAACACATACACACACATACATACGCCTACACACATACACAAACACACACAAACACATGCACACACTCAAACACATGCACACACTCAAACACATACACACACACACGCATACATACAGATACCTACACATAAACACACACCTACACACAACTACTCACACACTCATGTCTGCACACAGACACAAACACATATGCCTACACACACATACACATCCCCCACACACAAACACTCATACACACAACTACCCACACACTCATACCTGTACACAGACACAAACACACATGCCTACACACACATGCACATACCCCCTACACACAAACACACATACCCCCCCCCCCCACACACATAAACGCAAAACGCCTACATACACACACACACTGGTGATTGCGAAAAACATAATTTGAATTCAAGAGGTCAAAATTCAAATTATTATTTTTTTTTTCAGTTTAAAGTGAACGTTATTGTTTATTAGAATATGTATGCCTCTAAATGCATTTTCCCCCGTTTTTCTATTCAAAAAATTATTAGATACGAGTATGCCAATAAAAAGGAAGTTATTATTAAAACACTTCTTCTTTTATTTCCTTTTTTGAACACTTTGCTTTAATTCTATCCAATTTGACTGTATTTGCTCTATTTCTCAAACTTTTTCTGTAATCGAATTTAGGCTAATTCGAACGTTCTTGTCTTCCTCTTTAAGTTCGAATTGTAAAGAGTCGACTGCTGCTTAGAGTAGTCAGATGAATAGAGGTAACAATTTTACTTATTGGTTTTATGGACAGTTTCAAATTGTAAAACTACGGGTTAAGCTTAGTAATAACAGCACACAATGCTGAATTCGGATCCCTATCCAGAAGTGGAGGGACACCATTTAAAGAACGATTAAAGTTTCAAAACAATTTAGTTTAGGTTGTCAATGTATGAACAAGTTCTACTGTGTTTAGATTAACTATTGAATTTCTAAGCAAAGAACATCAGTTTAAAAAAATCCAAACACGCTGCATTGTTGATGTTTCTGAAGTAAATTGGATTTATGCTAGCAATTAAAAACAAAACTTGATGCGTATATCCATGTATGCGCATTAGAAATGTTGCGTTTATTTTCTGATGAAGTTTAGAATTCGGTTGAGCTTTGTAAACTCTATAAAATTAAATTAATAACGTTTCGTTAAGGAACCTTCTTCATATTAAAATGAGCCAGATTTGTAATTAGAAAACTTCGTTACCAAATTTTGTTTCATTTGGCTCAGTTGCTCCGTAAATAAATTAGAAAACCTTTTTAACAACAAGAGACAAAATTTCCTCATCATACTTTTACGTACACATTACCTTAATTTCTTCGGGTAAAGCATAGATTGTTTTTAGACATTAAAGCACGCACCAATCTTATAACAAAAACATCATTCATGATCACAAAAATATAAATTAATGTTTTTATGAATCATGAAGTTAATTTTGAAAAACATCTGAAACCTCATTATAATTTTCTGGAAACAATCCAGAAGAGCTTTAATACTGCTATCTAAAGTTTAAGCTCACATATTCTGTAGTGTTTATGCTATGCTTGAAACTTCATTTAGTCGTTTAAGGGACCGTATAGCTTTGCAAACTGAAACAAAGAGGGAAAAGGCTTGTAACCTTGGGTAAAGTTACAAGCGTTATTTGCTTTTTTAGCTCGAATTTGTTTAGGCTTAGTTGAAATTTAGACACTACTTTCTTTATTAAATATATCGATAAAAAGTGAAGGGATTGTCCTACAGTTCTCTTTTTGACACCATTGGAAAGAGCTGCTTTTTTTTACTCCAGATCTAACTCGACCTATGGTCGAAAGTTTCTCTGTCTGCATTAGAAAAAAAGTTACAAGCGAATTAAATTAAGTTCAAAAATCTGTTCTCTATACAAGTTTTTAACCATTTTATTTTGCGTTTCCACGGTAACGCTTTTTGAATCCATTGTTCATTTCCATCTTTCTCATTTTCAATCCTTAAACTTATTTTATTTTATGTTTCCATGGTTATGCTTTTTTAAATTCTTCTTTCTCATTTTATTTTAATTTCTTAAAACTATTTTAATATCTGTCGTCTTTGTTTGGTGGGGAAATTTTACATGATGTTTTTTTTTTCTTTTATTTATGCCTGATTGTTAAATATACGTCACTTGACACAATTTTTGTTTTCAAAGTTGTCCGGGCAAAGCAGCTAGTAACACATAAACGATTTTAGAAAACTTAAATATGTATAATAATTTCCCATTATTTTCTTGCATTTCTCAGGCACACTAAAATGAATTAAACGAACCTAACTCAAATGAGATGTTAAATATAGAATGCCACTTGATTGTCGAACTTGGCTGTCTCCTTTAGGATTTTGTGAAGTTGAATAACAATATTTCGAAATTTTTCAAGAACTCGCCGACCGTAGATGAAATAATATTTCATACGTAAGTTTCAAGCAGAATGAGAGAATGTTTGCGCGACCAGTTTTTTGTGGCCACTCTACAGCAAAAATTACCGCATGAAATCGAACAAAACTTGGTACACATATGTGTCCCTATGTGAACTTGTGCCCATTGGTTTTTGGCGCGAATTCCTTCAACCTGGGTGGAGCAATGGAACGTGGCTCTCTTTAACGATCGGAGAGTGCGCAAGATTCGTCCGTTAACATATCGGCAAAATCTTTCACAGTTGTAACTACTTTTAGTTACTAGACATACAATGACGCCTTCAGACGCCATTTATTTCAACTGCCATTGCAGACTGACGTCTCATAGACGTCAGTCACTTCGTCTAAGACGTCATTGTAAGTCAAGAGACAAATTCATTAAATTTAAAATAGTATCATCATTTCAATCACCGGCAGCAATAATGGCACATCTAGAAAATTTGAGAAAAAAAAAAAAAACGTGCTGATGTGTGCATCACATGACTTCCCTTTACTCCAATTTAATGTCATTTTCCCATTATTGGCAATTTTAATGTGGTTCAATTGTTTACTCTCTAAATATCACCAACAGTAGCCAAATTGAAACCAGATTTTTAAAAAAAATCGCCAAATTTGTCACCAAGTTGGCGACAAAACCCTACGACCAAAAGATTGGCGATATATCGCCAAGTTTTCGCCAAATTATAACACCACTTGAGTTTACATCGAAATAAACAATGATTTCCCTCCAAAAAGGGGCAAAAGACCCCTTTAGAAACACCCGAATACAACCAAAAAGGGAGGTGCACAACTAGACCCCACTAGGAGTCTACGTACCAAATTTCAACTTTCTAGGACATACCTTTCTTGAGTTATGCGACATACATACACACATACATACGTACATGCAGACGTCACGAGAAAACTCGTTGTAATTAACTCGGGAATCGTCAAAAAGGTTATTTTGCGTATCTATACGTTCTTAGTCACTTATCCAAGTGTGGTCGAGTCGAAAAAAAAACTCATCATTCATTCGGGGGTGAGTAAAATGGAAATGAAGTTCGATTTTTGAGCGAACATTTTTTCTCGAATACAATACTTCCTTTTTACTTTCTTCTATATCTAATACATAGAAGAAAGTATTGGATTCGTGCAAATTTTCGAATTTCGAATTTTGACGGGTTCGAACGTTTTGAGGTGTGCTGAGTCCATTTCGACTATTTTTGGAAAATGTCTGTCTGTCTGTGTGTATGTGTGTGTGTATGTATGTGTGTGTGTGTGTGTGTCACGTCTGTGTGTGACCAGTTTTTTGTGGCCGCTCTACAGCAAAAACTACCGCATGAAACTGAACGAAATTTGGTACACATATGTGCCCCTATGGGAACTTGTGCCCATTGGTTTTTGGCGCGAATTCCTTCAAGGGGGGTGGAGCAATGGGACGTTTTTTGAGTTACGCGTGCTTGCTATTCCTCAGGAAGTAACTGGCGGAATCAAACAAAATTTTGTCCATATGTTGCCCTTAACAGGAGCAGGTGCTGATTCAATTTTGGTGTCAATAGCTCAAACGGGGGTTGAGTTATAGAACGTTTTTTGTTGTCGATTGTGACTGCTGTATCTCAAGAAATAACGAACGGAATCAAACAAAAAATTTTTGACAAGTAGCCCTTAGTGGGTATAAGAGCTGATTTTATTTTGGTGTCAACAGCTAAAAAGGCGGTAGCGCAATCACCCGTTCTTTTTTTCTATTGTGAGTGCCCTATCTCAAGAAGTAATGCTGCGTTCTGGTGGAAATTTGGAATATATGTGAATCCATATGTAAACAGGCTTTGGTTCTATTTTGACGCCAATCGCTCCAAGAGGTGTTGATTTTTTTTTTTTGCGAATAAAAATAGTTTTATTAATGCAACAATAAGAAAGATAAATCGTAATAGATTGTCGGCTGCGTATTTCTCGTGATTTTAATTGAATGGAAATGATCGGAAATATTATCTCAATGATTTAAAATTTTTAACTGTTGCCATCTTATGTTTGTTAATAAATAAAATATTTGTAATTAATTCAAGCAAGGCTTTCAAAGTAACTTTCAATTTTCGCTCTTTGTTTTGTTTTTACAATAATTCAAACATTGGGATGGTCGTCAAGTTTTTGCATGTGTAATTTTGTTTTTGGTAGGAATATTGCTTCCTCGTCAAGCATGGGGAGGGATCAGAAAAAGGAAAAATATAGAAGAAAGTTTCGTGATGGCCACAACATACTAGTTTGTAAAAGGAAGTAAAAAACAGCCAGGATTGGTGATTAAAACCTAAATTTAATGCTCTTTCTTGCCTGAAAACTCAGGTAGATAGTTTGAATAACTGACGCGAGGTGGCGTGTCAACGATAAAATCATTAAGGATACATCATCAAAATTCCATCATTTAGAAAGAAAGTTTTCGATCTTTAAATATACACTATAGATTCAGACAATGAAGACTAACTATTTAACATAATACCGTACATGTTTTGTGCAATATAATCTCTTCAATCCGAACCCCAATAATCCGAAATTTCCCTAACGCGAACACCGCCGAGATGTAAATTCGAGATGCATTTCATCATAAGTTCAGAAGAAAATCGGTGATTTTTATTATTTTCAAAATTTTAACTAATTAGCACATTCTGCACAATAGTACAGTACTGTTATGTTTATTCATATAATTTTTTTCTGCTACAGTACAGTTTACATTCTATGTTTACTATCAATTAAATAAGTAATATTTTTCTGCTACGAAACGAGACATGTGAAAAGCAAATACTTTTGTGCTTGAAAAATAAAATAGGATACAACAACGTATTTGCAGACACGTGTTTCGGGGCTTCAAGGAACTCCTTTTTCAATGCAACGAAGTATGAGCTAAAGGATGAAATGTCATCCGAATAAAGCTTTTCGTGAATGACTTTTTATCCTAAGCTCACACTTCGTCGCATTGAAAAAGGAGCTCCTTGAAACCCTGAAACGCATGTCCGCAGTGATCTGCAAATCGTGTGCGATAAAAAGTTGTTAAATCTTATTTTATAGGCTCTATACTGCATTTGAGAAAAAATCCATAAACGTAAAACCTTATTTTTCTCCTAATTTCTTTTTGAGCAATCACGATTGCTTATTGTTCTCACTTGACTGTTTTGATGCGCTATCATTTTATTTTCCCCTGTCTTATCAGCACCCTCTGCAGCATCACCGTGGACCGGCTCCTCACGATGCTGCACCTCTAGCGAAAGCCGGCTCCAGGTTGCATCCATGTCCTACACACACGCGCATACATACACAACTACACACACACGCGCGCACACACAAATACATACACCTACACACACATACACCTACACACACATACACCTACACACACATACACACACGCATACATACACACACGCATACATATACACACACGCATACATACACACACACGCATACATACACACGCATACATACAGACACCTACACATACACACACAACTACCTTTTACACTCATCGCACTTATGCCTACACACAACTACCCACACACTCATCACACTCATGCCTGCACACAGACACAAACACATATGCCTACACACACATACACATTACCCACCACACACAAACACTCATACACACAACTACCCACACACTCATGCCTGCACACAGACACAAACACACATGCCTACACACACATACCCCCGTACACACAAACACACATACCCCCCACACACACACATAAACACACATGCCTACACACACACACACACACTTGTGATTGCGAAAAACATAATTTGAATTCAAGAGGTCAAAATTCAAATTATTTTTTTTTTAAATGTGTGTGAGTGTGTGTGTATCTTTTGCTGCCGGGATGCGATATATCAGGTTGTCTGAAAAATATCTTCTTACTTTCAGTTTCAATGGTGAGTTGAGAGGATCTTTTACGGCGCTGTAAATTTTTATTTTCTCATTCCGCGCGAACAATTAACCAGACGTAGAGAAGTGTATAAACAGTTTTACAACTCAAGTATAAATTATTCGAGAATAATAAAGATGTGCAACACATATTGCTACATTTGCTTGATTTTCGTGATATTTCTCCGAACAGCCTTACGTATTTGGTCTGGGAATGTCGCGCGACATCAGAGAGAGAGAGTTAGAAAACATGAACCGAATAACTTGTCAAATTTTACACACATAAGCAATTTTCTTTTGTTCTTTCAAAGTATAATTTCTAAGTCCTAAGAGCAGTTTGTAATCAACTCATTTGCAGAAAAGTTTCAGGATTTCTTTCCCAATCTCTTGTTTGACTAAACCTTTGGTGTCCAACCAACGGCCCGCGGGCCAGATGTGGACAACGGAGCCGTTGCAAGTGGCTCGTGGTTATATTCAGTGTCTTTACTAATAATAAAGCAGAAAGTCTCTCTGTCCGGAGGATGTCTGGATGTCTGTAGGATGTCTGTAGGCTGTCTGTGACGCGCATAGCGCCTAAACCGTTCGGCCGATTTTCATGAAATTTGGCACAAAGTTAGTATGTAGCATGGGGGTGTGCACCTCGAAGCGATTTTTCGAACATTCGATGTGGTTCTTTTTCTATTCCAATTTTAAGAAAAAAACTATCATAAATTACGAAATTATCATAACGTGGAACCGTAACATGGGCACAAGCCAATTGGCGAGATACGAAATGATCATAACGTGGAACTGTAACGTCGGTACAAGCCAATTGGCGAGAAAATTCACCATACATTATCTGTAAATATACAAGCGAACCAAAAGACCTTTAATTTTTCTATTACGGGCGAAGCCGTGCGGGTGCCACTAGTAACAAATACAAAAATATATCCTAAAAAATTCAGTAAATTACCGCTCATTAGCCAGGGCTAAAGCAGAAATACATGAACTACACCGCCAGCTCAGTCATTTCCAGTCGAGGACTGCAGTTTCGTGTTTATTAGCACTCATCAGCCCGGCATAGGAAAGTGACTGAGCTGGAGATGGAAAACCTCTTAAGGAAGCCAAGAGTGCCAAACAAACTGGTAGCTAATACAGAATTAGCGCTGACCAGACGAGTGACCGAAGCAATGGTTCGGTTCAACTCAGAAGATTGAAGGCAAGGCAAGGTATATTTCAGTAAATTACCGCCCATTAGCCCATTGAGTTGAACCGAACCATTGCTTCGGTCACTCGTCTGGTCAGCGCTAATTCTGTATTAGCTACCAGTTTGTTTGGCACTCTTGGCTTCCTTAAGAGGTTCTCCAGCTCAGTGACTTTCCTATGCCGGGCTGATGAGTGCTAATGAGCACGAAACTGCAGTCCTCGGCTGGAAATGACTGAGCTGGCGGTGTATTTCATGTATATCCTACAACCTTCCAGATTATAATTAGGGATAGCCTTTATTCAGTACAAGAAACCAAATTAAACAGACAAGCAATATATATATGAGGTTCCAACTGCGCCACCTAGGTTTAAAATTAAAGTTACATTAAAGCTTAAACAGTCGTTTTTATTCCGTCACGCATTCCATAATAAAATATAACTAGAAACATTAAAAATAAATAACAGCCAAATAAATTAATGGAAAATTAATAATAATACAGTGGACGTCGGTTATTTGAATCAGCGGGTAATTGAATCGACTGCTTTAATGAATGAAATCGTCAAAAACAAAGCAAAATTGAATTAGTTGCTTTATTGAATCTGCCGCTTTATGGAATCACTAGTGGTACCCGCACGGCTTTGCCCGTAAAAGAAAAATTAAAAGGTCTTTTGGTTCGCCTGTATATTTACAAATAATGTATGGTGAATGTTCTCGCCCATTGGCTTGTGCCCATGTTACGGTTCCACGTTATGGTAATTTCGTAATGTACTCGTCCTTCTTATGATAATTTTGTTCTTAAAATTGGAACAGAAAAAGAACCACATCGAATTTTCGGAAAATCGCTTCTGAGGTGCACCCCCCCCCCCTCCCCCATGCTACAAACTAACTTTGTGCCGAATTTCATGAAAATCGGTCTAACGGTCTAGGCGCTATGCGCTTCACAAAGATCCTGACAGACAGAGATCCGGACAGAGAGACTTTCCGCTTTACTATTAGTAATAATAACTAGAGGTACCCGCACGGCTTTGCCCGTAATAGAAAATTAAAACGTCTTTTGGTTCGCCTGTATATTTACAAATAATGTATGGTGAATTTTCTCGCCAATTGGCTTGCGCCCATGTTACGGTTCCATGTTACAATAATTTCGTAACTTACTCGTCCATCTTATGATAATTTTGTTCTTAAAATTGGAACAGAAAATGAACCACATCGAATTTTCGAAAAATCGCTTCGAGGTGCCCATGCTACAAACTAACTTTGTGCCAAATTTCATGAAAATCGGCCGAACGGTCTAAGGCGCTATGCGCGGCACAGAGATCCTGACAGAGAGACTTTCAGCTTTATTATTAGTAAAGATAAAGAGAACGAATGAGTGTTGCAAATTTGAAGACAAATAGTTAGGAATTCGTTTTCAAAAAACAGATGGAAACTTCGCATCAATAAAATAACCATGGAGTAGTAATAGCAACTGCTCTTAATTTGCAATTTGCTTTCATCTTCCGCGTTTTCCCACGTTATAAAAAAGATTGAAATAAACTTTTATTGTGCAGTCTTCGGGTGGAAAAAGGTTGGGGATACTGGATTAAAAACATTGATGGAGCGTTCCTGCGCGACATAGTAGAGTAGTTGCGTTCAAAGTTTTAACCCATCATTGAAGTACGGCAGGGGTGCCCACAAAGGGGGATTATGGCGCAAGTTGTGCCTTTAATTTTTTTTTTGGGGGGGGGGGGGGATTTTAATATTTTTTAAAATTTATTTATTTAAATTTATTTATCGATTTATTTTAAATCAAACTATTTTTTTATTTTATTTTATTCTGTTTATATTTCATTTCATTTATTTATTTAGCTGGCGTGTGTGTTATTGGTGTAGCACAGAACTTTTATAAAAATATTAATAATTATTAAAAATAAATACATTAATCAATTAATTAAAAATATTTTTAAAAATAAATTAATTTAAAAAATTTAAAAAGTAAATAAATAAATAATATTTTTAAAAAATAAATAAACAAAAACTTTTTTTAAAAATAAAGTAATAAAAAATGTTTTTAAAAATAATAAAATAAAAAAAAGAGCTAAAAATAAAAAATAAAAAGAGAAAGAAGGTTGAGAAAAATTTAAGGGGAGGGGGGGAATTTGCGCCATTGAATTTGGGGGGGATGGGCCCCCCTGAAGTACGGCAAAAGTCACATGTTTAAGTGTCATGAGCTGTTCACACCTACACTATGTTGTGTTTGACCGGTACATGAATCCTTATGCGACCACCTTCCACATACTGTGCGAAACTATAAATCATTAACTATCTGGGATTTCCACAAAAGCTAGAGATGCAAGACTTTTGTCTGCATATCTTATATGTTGAGGCTCACCAGCGTGAGCTGGCTTCAATCACAGCTGGTGTCATAAAAAGAAATGGTGAAACATTGACTGTTTTCAGCGCCACCTGTCTGGTAATATTTTAACTACGTAGTGCACATGTAGTCTAACTCCAGTTACAAAATACAAGAAATCGAAGCGAAAGATAATATAAGCAATTTTTCAAAAATGGATACTTATATCGTACTCATTTGCTGTAAGTCACAAATTAGTTTTTTTGAGCAATCACGATTGCTTATTGCTTTCATTTGACTGTTTTGAGGTCCTATCATTTTATTTTCCCGCCAGCATCCTCTGCAGCATCACCGTCGACCGGCTCCTCACGATGCTGCTCCTCTTGCGAAAACCGTCTCCAGGTTGCGTCAATATCCTAAACTTACACGCATACATACACGCATGTACACACACACAAAAACCCATACACACATACATACACGTATGTACACACACAAACATACACTCAAACACATACACACGCATACATACAGACGCCTACACATCAGGGTTGGCCGAATTGGACCCAATTGGGTTGGATCCAATGGTTTTTTTTTTTTGAAAAAACCCATTTAAAAAAACCCATTATTTAGCCCACTTTTGGGTTTTTTTAAATTTTCTGAGAAGTTTAAAAAAAAATTAACTTAAATACTTTCATAATTTAAATTTCTTTTTTATTTGTTCTTCACCACAGACAATAAATACAAAAAATGAAGTTTGAACTGTAATAGTATTTCTTAACTCTTAACAGCATGAAAAAAATACTTTAAAGATTTTAAATAAATATATTTAACTTTTTTCTTTAACTGGTCAATAAATAACTCAAATTATCCTACCGAGTCCTGTCTCGTCTGATTTTCTCATTATTTGTAGATTGTACAGAGGAAACTACTGTAGTTAAAAGGCTTTCAGGTGAATTATTTTCTGCAAACCAACACGTCACAAATCTCGAATAAACACAAGGTATATTTTCAGAAATTAATAGATTTTTCAAACGGTCGACAGAAAACAGAACAGGATGTACAGTATTTTCATTATCTTTGAAAAAGTTTAATATTTCTTACTCTGTACACAGAAGTAGAAAAACAGGCAACATAAAATTCAAAGAAATGTCTTGATTAAGCTGGAATTCAGTAAAAAGGGATTTAAACTACTTGAGGTTCTACAGTAGTTTTGCATAACAAAATGATATACAATAAAGTAAAATGCAAAAAAAAAAAAAAAAAAAAAAAGAAATGTAGTAATTAAAAACGAACAATAGATTTTATCACTCGAGAAGTAACTTTGCCTTAACTGTTGATAATAATGAAAACTAAAAAATCTGAAACTTCACCATTCTTGGGTTTTGTCGTCTTTTATACTTTTCTTCGGAATACGCTGAATTTTAACTATTTTTTTCCAGGTTTTTTACCCAGATATTTTTTGCACTTTGTCTATACACTTACGCTACAATATGCTACAAGTACCCCCACATTTTCCCTAAAAAAAGACAAAAAAAACCACGTTTCTTTTAAAAAAACCCAACTTTAGTTGGGTTTTTTGGGTTTTATTTTAAAAAACCCAAAAAACCCTGGGTCTATGGGCTTTTTAAAAAAAAACCCGGGTTTTTGCCAACCCTGCTACACATACACACTCCTACACACAACTACCCACACACTCATGCCTGCCCACTTACGCATTCCCCCACACACACACAAACACTCATACACACAACTACCCTACCACTCATACCTGCACACAGACATAAACACACATAAACATACCCCCCCTACACACAAACACACATACCCTCCCCCAACACACATAAACACACACTCGTGATTGCGAAAAACATAATTTGAATTCAAGAGGTCAAATTCAAATTAATTTTTATGTGTATTATATATATATATATATATATATATATATATATATATATATATATATATATTGTTATTCAAAGATCTAACATTAATCGAGACCTGAGGTTGATGGTTCAAAAACGTTCTCTTAAATGAGATGGATTCAGTGGGGGAATCTAGGATTTTGTCCTGGGGCAGCTGAGATCTCTAAAATTTTATGCCTCTTTGAAACGAAGGCGTTTTTCAAAAACTATAAAATCATTATCTGCTATCTGAGGGTTAATGATTAATGACATTTTACGAGTCACACTTGAAATTATCTAAAATTCAGTATTTAAAATTTAAGTGTCCCTGGTGTTTCTAAAAAAAAATATTGTCATGCATTTTAGACATCATTGCTAAGCTATTTAAAGGTAACATTTTCAATTGTTGTTAAGGATGCAAAAAAACATATGGCGATTGCAGGTGGTGTAAATGAAATAGAAAGAAAAAAAACGCTGAAAAATAGTCAACTAATAGTGAAAAATAATGAGGAAGGAGACAAAATGTTTAGAATTGATACTCAACTCTACAACTATAATACAAGTTTTTGAAACACAGGTAGGGAAAATTTTTTGAAATTCAAAAGGAAATTCCGGAAAATTAACAATTTTGTTACTATTATAAATTTGTGCATCAACCTTAAAAGCGAAAACAAATGAAAATGATAAAAGTAAGAAGGATGAGGGAAACAAAAACTTTTTCGATTATTTCACATTAATACACACAGACAATAAAAAAGTGAATTTAGTACTGATCTGGGAGCAGCTGCAGCCTGGATTCGCCACTGAATGATCCTATTTGGAATAAATATTAACTTTAAACCATATTACCAAGCTTATTTTATTCAATCACTGAAAACCTCGATTATTTTTAGATTCCACTGTGAGGTAAAAACAAGTCTTTTTCGCATAGTTACATACTTTAGCACTGAAGAAACGATTTCTCGTAACTTCGAAACACACGAGCACAACTTTCATTGCAATTCGAGTCAACTTACTGTTTGACCATCGATTCCATGGAAAGGCTAATATCCGGTTTATAGGCGGAAATGGACGAATCTATTAGTTTATAGGGATGTTAGTTGGTTTGTTTAAGATGTGCCCTTTTGCCTCTCTATTATTTAGCCTTAGTTTTGTAAAAATGAAAATTGGCTCACGGCAACATTTTTTAAATCTAAAATATATTCGATCCATATTCTCACGGCAAAAATTACATTATTTATTTATTCACAACAAAGTTTTGAGCTTACCATTTTGTTTTTACGTTCCTGAACAAAATGAAAATATTTTCTTTTCTTTTTGTTGTTTCCATGTTAACTATTTTTGTTTCCCCTCATTTTATTTTAGTGAATGCAATAAATGAATAAGGCACTAGTGACATTATTAAACGCGTGCATCAAAATCCCATCGTTATTTTCCATTCTCCCCTGTTAGAGTCATTCAGATGGAATGTTCTTCACTCGGCAGTTTGCCAAATTACATGCAATCCGTGGTCAAACAGTAGTCTCGTATTACGTCATTTAACTCAAACTGATTGTGAACATTGAAAACCAACGAAATAAATGTTAAAAATTTATGTGGTTGCATCTTTTAACACAAATTATAATGTATTTTTGAACCCTATAAGCAAATCAAGAAAGTAAATTAACACTTCAGTACATTACAGTTTCATTAATACCAATTACTCTTTAGATAGAACTTTCTTCGGACTAACGAGCACTTCGGAGCACCCTGAAAATTCGCTTACATTGTGTAATTGACTACAACAGTTCAATACAGTTCCCCCACGCACTGTATTTGACGTAAGAGTACAACACTGTACAGTTTCTAATTAAAAAATATACATCTCTACACCTTGTATAGAACATTAGTTCGATACGAAGATCGTAGCGTCAACCATCGAAGATTTGAAATGAAAATTTAAGCAGTTGAAGTAACTCAAAAATGATGAAACGATCAAAAAAAAATTTTTATTGCTTATTTCAGAGATAAAAGCTATTCAGAACACAGAGGAAAAGTTTCATTGCTTTAGTTCAAATATTTAAAAAGTTATGAGTGGTTTTAGGCCATGCTCACTATGTGTTCTTATGCAAAAGAAAAACTTTAAACTGCTTTTTCTCGATGATGGTATTTTTGTGTTTTCATGTCATTAGAATCCCTAAGGATTTTTTTCTATTAAAGATAGAGCTTTAAAGTCATACTTTTTACAATTGGGATAACATATTTGACAAAACGGTGCATTGGATAAGCATTTTATAAATTTCTCAAACGTTTAGAGCATGTTAAACCTTAAAAAACCAAATTAAAAAAAAAAACTTTGATTTTTTTACATAATTAATCACAGAAAATTTTCTAATAAACTCATAAGCAAATGAATGCACAGATTATTAGAGATGATTATAGTGATCGTTTATCAAAAAACTTTTTTTAAATGAGTGCAAAAATAAAAAAAGCCTTAGGGATTTTACAAAATTGAAATTTTCCTCATTTTTTTAATTTTTAAAAAAAGTAGGCAATAATTTTTCATTTTGAAAGTAAATTATTGATTACGAAACAAGTATGCATGTTATGATTTCAAAGAAATATAAAATTTACTTAAATTGAAAAAAAAATGGTTGAAAGGTACTGTGACCATTTAATTTAAAAAATTTTTAAATACATGTCAAATTTTCGGTAAAATCCGATAGAACTCAAGTATATCTTTCAGAAATCTGTAATATAATGTGAAAAATCTCTACAAAACTACTTCCCACATTCACAAACTTCCTAATGTCTACTGACTATAAATCAAAAATTTGCCGGAAATCAATAGTTAGAAAAACACTGCCACCAGCAGATAACATCTTTGCCAATATGCAACATTTATGCAAATTCATTCCATTGATTTGATCATTCATTGTCTTTACACAGAGAGATGTCCCTCTCTTATTGCAAGTCTTTATTTTGCTAAGCAATCAAGATTAGGGCCTGATTCACCATAAGGTCCGTTACCTAGGGCAGGGTTCGTGCTCAGTTTCAGACATAAAATGAAGGAGTCTTGGAGGAGTTTTGAAGGAGTAAAATGAGATTTTGAAGGAGTACTAATGGAGTGTCACACTTTTTTTCAATATATTTGACCATCTGCACTCTTTATTACAAAGTGTCACACTTCACCCCAAACTCCTCTTCTTGTCACCTCATTTTTTACGAACATATTGTTACAATAAGTGTGTGATGTCACTTTTTCTCACCTTCTCTCTTCCCCTGGTCACCATTTCATGAGTCAGTCTCCTCCTCAAGGCATGACATCACTTGTGGATGACCCATTTTACAATATCATAACTGCAATTAACTAAACAATTGTTTTTTTTTTTTTGACCAATCACTTAATATAGTTTATCTACTTATGTATTTTAAATATTTAAATAATGATTAGACAACCTGACTTTTGCTGCTGAGAGTGTGGTGGAGGGAAAAGCAATAATCATCAAACTTGAAAAAAATAGCCAAACACCATTTAAGCATGTCTTACTTCACTTATGAAATGTCTTAGTCTTCTAATAAAATTCTCACCTTCAACTTTTATGAATTAACTATGATCAATTTGTAACTCACATCTTTATGAAAAAAATAGATGCACGAAATGACTACATTAAAATCGCCTTTGTGACAAGTTAGTTGTCGATCGAAGTATTTTAACGTTTCTGTTATAGAGGAAGATTACGCAGTCTTGAACTGAAAAAGAACTAGTTTTGAAGGAGTTCAAACCAAAATGAAGGAGTGTGAAGGGCCTTTCAAAAAAATTTCATAAATAAAGGAGTATTGGAGGAGTTTTGAAGGAGCGTACGAACCCTGTAGGGGTCCCCTAGCTCCAGGGGCTCTCAAAAGTTACAGGCATTCAAAACATTGCGCCAAAATATGACTTTAATTTAAACTCTGAATAGCCCAATTAGGCCATGGATCCCCAAATGACGATAATCGTAAGTTTTGAATGCAAGGGAGCCTTGTAACAAAGCGTTTGGCCTTGGATCCCCCGATATTTTAATCGGGCCCTGATTGGATGCGATTGGTTAGCTCATTTCCAAGGCCTGATTACCTAAAAGGCTCGTTAAGCTTGAGTTTTCCAGGATTATTAGGAGGCCCAAATATCACTGTAAAACTGCACTTAAAAATTTTTCCAGTTTCTGCTTCTAACTGCATTTTTTAAAGAGATTTCAAACATTTGAACTTGCTAAGAAAAATATTTGAAACAATTGAATTATTGAAAGTGAGAACACATTTAAAGAGATTTCAAACATTTGAACATGCAAAGAAAAATATTTGAAAGAGTTAAATCATTGAAAGTGTGAACACATGGGATAAAATGTAGCTACAAGCTAAATTTTTTAATGTAGAATTTGATTTAAATGTGTTACAATGTACTTTTATGACATTTAATTTCCTTTGTGAAATGACAAACATGATTCAAAATTACTACCCAAGTTTACTGAGAATTCAAGTGCAACACTTCTACATAGTATAAAATGAAGTGTCCAAAAAGCGTCTGTGTGTTTGAATTCTCAAAACTCGAGAACTACCCGGCCGATTTTGCTGAAATTTTCAGTTTGTTCCTTTAAGTCCTGAGAAGGTTTGCAGACCAGTTCGAAAACAATTCGATGAATAGTTCTCTTTTTATTCCAATTTAGGTCCAATTTTCACATAAATTCCCGAATATGGGGGTGAAAATTACTCGCAAACAATAATATTATATATCGTTGGAAAGGGTAGAATTTTCCACGTTCTACGCAATTTGTTTCAATGCTCTAACTTTATTACAGCGGGAATTATTTGCGTTTTTAGCTCGAATTTTTTTACGCTTAGCTGAAATTTCAGCACTACTTTTCTCAATAAATACCTCAATAAAAAGTGAAGGAATTGTCCCACAGCTTTCTTTTTGACGCTATTGAAAAAAGCGACCTTTTTTACTTCAGATCTAACTCGACCTTAGGACGAAAAAATAAGCTTTTATCTCGAAAGGAAAAAAAGTGACAAGCCTTTTTAAATCAAGTTTAAGAAATCTCGATTCCATTCTAATTGTGAACCATTTTCTTTCGCATTTGAATTCCTTAAACTTATTTTATTTTGTGTTTCCATGGTTACGCATTTTAAATCCATCTTTCTGGATTTAATTTCTTAAAAGTATTTTAATATCTGTCGTCATTGTTTGGAAGGGAAATCATGATGTTTTTTTTTATTTATTTTTTACGCCTAATTGTTGAATATACGTCACTTGACACTTTTTTTTTTTTTTTCAAGGTGGACCTGGCAAATCCGGGCAACGCAGCTAGTATGTCATAAACAAAATTTCTGTCAGTCGGAAGGGTGTAATAAACTTAAGTCTGAATTCTGCGGTGCCACTTAGCATAAGTCAATGTTGTATCAATGTGCATAGAATGTTTAGAAAAATTTTCCTAAACAAAAAGTGTGGGGGAGGGGGGCTCAAAATGAGGTAGAGCTTCCCCTAATTTCATAGATTAGTCGGACCCTGATCATTTCCACCAAATCGCAGCAACAACGATCAAACAAAATTTTGTTGTAAAACAAAGCGACCGAAAGAGGGGGGGGGGGGGACCAGAGCCCGATCAAAACAAACTGGTGCCCAGATCCTGAGTAAAAATTTGTGCCCTCAAATGAGAAAATCAGCACAATTTCAAAGTCAATGTTTTGTACTAGAAACCTAATGCACTAGAAACCTACGCATTACTACAGAAACCTGGGATTTGAATACCAAACATTTGATAGTCCCCATACTAATCATAGTTGAAATTGCCTTACCTCAAGGTGAAAATGAATTCAAAAACAATTTAAACTGCAAAAATAGCAAAAAAAAAATACTAATTCTGACATTAAACTTTAAAAAGGCTTCTTTCTGGCTTTAACAGAGGCAAATGTGTCAATCACATCATCGAAATCTAATTTTGATGTCACAGTATTTTCAATGGTCGATAAGAAGAACGCCTGTAAATTATCCTGAGAAACGCAACTTCTCAAACGATTTTTGATTCTTTTCAAAGCTGAAAAGGAAGGAATTAAGTTAATTTAGGCTATTTTAGTGCCCTAAATTTGTGGTGCCCAGGTCCACGGACCCGCCAGACCGTGCGTTAATCAGGCCCTGGGGGGGGGGGGACGTAACACAAAATAGAAGACCACATCACGCGAGAAAAGCAAAAAAGAAACAATGAGAGAGGCACTCACTCGCTGCGGACCCTCCGTCGCACGTGTTTCGGTCAGCACTGGATGGGCTCTGATCTCATCACCATCCTGTGTTCGATTCGCGCCTTTCCGACCAACTGATTCGGCCACTCGCAGAACGACTCTACTTCCCTCCTCCACGCACAGGACGCGCGCACGTGTCACTGTTGATGGCAGCTCCAGAGGTTCACTTCAGAGCATCAGGCCACACGATGGGAAATGAAACCTCGATCGTTTGCAGAATCGACCTTAACCACAGGCTTAGACCATGAGCCACCACTTGAAACTTTTTTTTTTCAGCATTTAATTTATTTATTTTTGAAAATTTTCTCTGTGTTTTTGAGGTTGTTTTTTCAATAGATAAAATCTTTATTCATCTATATATATATAAATGAATGTTTGTCTGTATGTCATCCATGAACTCAAAAACTACCCGGCAGATTTGGCTGAAACTTTCACCGTAAAATATTTTTGGTACTGGGAATGTTTATAGACCAGTTCGAAACAAATCCGTTCCTTTTTTATTCCAATTTAAGTCGCAACCCATTGGATAAATACGAATAAAATAAATTCGCGTGAAAGATCTCATTGATAAGAAGTTAGCATTTTTCTTGAGTTTGAACAAATAAATTCTTTCTTTATTGTTTTATGGCTTTTCATGCAACGGAGGGATTTAAAATCTTTTCTATTTGATATTTTTAGCGATGGATTGATCTCGCAAACTGCGTGAGTACAAAATTTGAGTAGAGTCACTGGATACCTGGACCGATTATTATGAAAATGGCTATATATATGTATTTTCCCACGGAGAAGGTGCATCATAGGCTCATTGAAGCCACTTGCCACCAGGTGGCACTGCAGAGTAGCAACTTCTGCCCCGTTCGACCGATTGTCATGAAAATCAGTATAATGATGTATTTTTTTGTTGGCGTAGCAATGCGCGTCGGGTACAGCTAGTTACATATATTTTCTTAACCCCTTTAGTCGGAATTATGAAATATTGGACCAAAAATGTTGATATTTGGTACACAGTGTACTATGGTAAAGGGTATTTTATAGACAAAATTTTGAGTTTGTAGGAGAAAAATTAAAAGAGTTATGGCACGTCCAATATTCTGGACTTATATTTTTGAAATCAATATTTCATATACAAAAACGATAAAATACCGAACAAACTTCTTTATACAAACAATTTTATGTTTTATTGTTGTTCTACAAACAGTTATAAAACATAATATAAGCGTTTGAAACGATTAATGAAAGATTATATATTTTTTTTAAAAAAAAGGAAAAAAACCTCGCTTTTCAGATGAAAATCCATGGTTGGAAAAATGAGCCAGTCTCTATCTCTCAATCCTTATAAGTCAGTGTTGTCGATCCCAAAACGAAAAATTATTTCACAGATTATAATAAGCAGAATGTAAAGAGTCAACTACAAAAAATCAACTAATTAAATCAATTATTAAATGATTAGCAGCTGTTTAAAGTGGTATTCATGTATACCGGACACCAGGTCTGAAGGGGTTAAAGGGAAAAAAACTTTTACGGGGAAGATAGGCTAAGAAATAGTTTGAAATGCAGTACCATTTAAAAATTTTATCATCATTTTTCACAAATTTAATATTTTATTCATTTCTAGTTGGCATGGAATAGTAAATGAATCAGTAAAAAAAAAAACTATCTTGCGCTATAAAAAGAAAAAGAATAAAGAAATTTCCATTCATTGTAAAGAACTCTACTTTGCTGCTATTTACTTTGTTTCGAAAACGTGTGTGAAATACTAACTCTATTTCTCAATGAGAGCAACTTTTAGAGCCATTTTTAAATCGGCATGATCAAAAACTTACTGCAGAAATTGGGGGGGGGGAGCAAAATTAATTTGAATTTTGACATCTTGAATTCAAATTATGTTTTTTGCAATCACAAGTGTGTGTGTGTGTGGGATATATGTGTTTGTGTGTAGGGGTGTGTGTATGTGTAGGCATGTGTGTTTGTGTCTGCGTGCAGGTATGAGTGTGTGGGTAGTTGTGTGTTATGAGTGTTTGTGTGTGGGAAGGGATATGTATGTGTGTAGGCATATAAGTTTGTGTCTGTGTCCACACATGAGTGTGTGGGTAGTTGTGTGTATGTATAGGTGTCTGTATGTATGCGTGTGTGTGTATGTGTTTGAGTGTGTGTAGGTGTATTGTATGTGTGTGTATGTATATGTGTTTGAGTGTGTGTAGGTGTATTATATGTGTGTGCATGTATATATGTGTAGGTGCGTGTATGTATGCGTGTAAGTGTAGGACATGGACGCAACCTGGAGACGGTTTTCGCTATAGGAGCAGCATCGTGAGGAGCCGGTGGACGGTGATGCTGCAGAGGGTGCTGGCGAGAAAATAAAATCATAGGACATCAAAAAAGTCAAATGAAAGCAATAAGCAATCGTGACTGCTCAAAAAACTTATTAATGAATCAGGAAACTATGCGTTTGCGGATGACAGAAAAAAAATGCGCCAAAACATTTTAGGCAGAATGTAAAAAATTAAAATCGACGACTATTCGAATCCCTACGAGATTTAGTGTAGCTTTGGCGAAACGTCTTCCGTGAAAAATCGCAGTCACGTGGTCTCCCCTCACTTTCCCCCGCAAAGATTCCTGCCTCAACAACCACTCCCACTTGCTTTATCTATTTCTCAATGATCTAAGGGCCCATGGGGGGGAGTGGCAAGGGGGCAGTTTCCCCTTTGCCCCCCCCCCTCTTCAAAAAGTAACCACCCTTTCAAAAGTAAAGAAACCTCGTGTCCTCATCTTTTAGAGTTTAAAATTAATTATGGATTCAAAAGTGGCTTTTTACGGGGTGGACTCATTTACTTCACGAAAATGAAACGAAAAATTACAAATAAATGATTTTTTCTCGTGTTGTTTCATAAGGAACTTTGAATAAGGACGGGAAGTTTACGGTAGCCATCCTTCCTCATTTTTTAGGCCATGTTCCATACTTTAAAGGTTTTTTAATCAGTAATGGTTAAAACCCAATAATATAGCTCAGTTTTACTTTTAAAAGTTCCAAGAGCACTATCCCCTTATCCCCCTCACTTATTTTGACCTCCCTCCCTTTTTTGGGTACACCAGCCGCCTATGACCCTAAAGATCTAGATTCACCATTACCACTCGTCACGTGGTGACTGAATAAAAAACGTTGCAACTAAAACTGTTATTATCATTCCAAGCCTATAGAGTTTGGTCCCCTGAAAGACAATTTGTAGGGCCCTTTTGACTAGAGCCACCCCTTTTGGCTTCAAGTTTTAATTTTTTCTTCTTATTTATTTATTTTAACGGTTTTATCCACTATTTATTCTTATTTAAAGGGTTTGATATTTTGTATACTATAGGGCGGTAACTTACAGCCTTTGCCTTCAAAATTCGAGTTGAACCGAACCATTGTTTCGGTTACTCGTCTGGTCATTGCTAATTCTGTATTAGCTACCAGTTTGTTTGGCACTCTTGGCTTCCTTAAGAAGTTTTCCACCTCCAGCTCAGTCACTCCTATGCCGGGCTGATGAGTGCTAATAAGCATGAAACTACAGTCCTCGGCTGGAATTGGCTGAGCTGGCGGTGTATTTCATGTATTTCTTGATATTATTTCGTTTCTGAGAGTATTTAAGTTTTTTACCTCCATTTTTTTTTCTCATTTGTTGTAAAAAATCTATTTTTTTTTAAATATTATTTTTTTGTTTTTTTCGTAAAAGTTAAGAACAAAATCGGCGTATCATGCAATTTTTTACTTTTTACATTCGAAAAGTGCTGTGTTTTCCTAAACTAAGTAGTTGTTTTCTTTTTACAAATGTAAGTTGGAACTATTAAAAACTGAACAAAACATTGTTCGCATCCAAAAATACAACACGTGAAGGACATGTACTGGCATTTTCGAACCTTTTTTTTTTTTTTTTTTTGCTACAATGAAACTTTGAAATAGGTGACTCGAAAGTTGTTTAGGATCGGGGTGCAGGTTAATAGACACCTAATTCCCCTTTCATAAGTCTATACTTTCCGTTTTTTGATATTTATTGAATTTATTTATTTCATAGTTCTTTTTAGCTAATTGCAACATTTATACGGAACATTGAAATTTCCTCTAAGCTTCTGTGCTTCTTTTCACAGAATTTTTCTCTTTCCGTTCAATGTTTTTTGAGAGAAAAGTTCGCTAAGAAGGTCTGTCAGAAAAAACCCATAATGCTGCAGAAGATAACGAGCTGATGTGTGCATCACATGACTCCCTTTTACTCCAATTTAATGTCATTTCCACATTTTTGGCAGTTTTAATGAGATTCAATTGGTTACTCTCTAAATATCACCAACAGTGGCCTAAGTGAAACCAAATTTTTAAAAAAAAAATCGCTAAATTTGTCGCCAAGTTGGCGACAAAACTTGGCGACCAAAAGACTGGCGATCTATCGCCAAGTGTCCGACAAATGATAACACCACTTGAGTTTACATCGAAATTAACAATGATTTCCCCCAAAAAAGGGGCAAAAGATCCCCTTAGAAACATCCGAATGCAACCAAAAGAGAAGGTGTACAACTAGACCCCACTAGGAGTCTACGTGCCAAATTTCAACTTTCTAGGATATGCCGTTTTTGAGTTATGCGAGATACATACACACATACGCACATACATACGTACATACGGACGTCACAAGAAAATTCGTTGTAATTAACTCGGGGGTCGTCAAAATGGATATTTTGGGTGTCTGTACGTTCCTAGGCATATATCCATGTGTGGTCAGGTCGAAAAAAAAACTCAACATTCATTCGGGGGTGAGCAAAATAGAAATAGAGGCCGATTTTTGAGTGAAAATTTTTTCGCGAACACAATACTTCCCTTTTTGTAAAAGGAAGTAAAAACCTATAATGCTGCAGAAGCTAAAAACATCCCTTGAATGAAAAACGCGTTAAAACAAACGAAAACAATTCACATAGAATGAGCCGACACTTTCAACTCCCCCCCCCCTCCTCTCACGCAGACAATTTCCACGTTCCTGAGTGGTCACTCCTAATGAACCAGATGAAAGAATAAATTAATCCCCTTTTTTTTATCAGGAAGAAGGTGTGACTCGGAAATGCATTCAATGGCAGATAAAGGTGACTGACTCGTCGGAAGAAGAGGTTTTTAATGAATGGCCGACTGCAAACAGGGAAAGGAAGTGACGACACAAACCGGATGACGAGCTTTTTGAAGGTGAAGACGCTTTCGTTTTCGATTCATGAAGCATACCTCCGTCAGTCATTAGGCTGAACGCGTCAAACTAGGAATTATTTTTAACAGAAAAGGATTCCAGCGAATCGTGAGCTCGCATAACGAAAAAACTGGATGTGGCGGGGAAATTGACATTGAAGGGACAACACCCTTGCAGTTTTACTTCACTCTCAAACCCTTGTGTTATTCCTTGGGCAACGAAAATGACATTTTTCTGCAATGGCTCATTCGGAGAAGTCAGCATCTTGGAACTCTAACCTTGTTCTCGAGCTATATCCGCATAAACTAATCTTTACTAATAATAAAGCTGAAAGTCTCTCTGTCTGGATGTCAGGAGGATGTCTGGATTTCAGGAGGATGTCTGGATGTCCGGAGGATGTCTGGATCTCTGTGACGCGCATAGCGCCTAGACCGCTCGGCCGATTTTCATGAAATTTGGAACAAAGTTAGTTTGTAGCATGTGGGTGTGCGATTTTTCAAAAATTCGATATGGTTCTTTTTCTATTCCGATTTTAAGAACAAAAATATCATAAGATGGACGAGTAAATTACGAAATTATCATAACGTAAAACCGTAACATGGGCACAAGTCGGCGAGATACGAAATGATCATAACGTGGAACCGTAACATGGGTACAAGCCAACTGGAGAGAAAATTCGCCACACATTATTTGTAAATATACAGGCGAGCCAAAAGACCTTTTAATTTTTCTACTACGGGCAAAGCCGTGCGGATAATACTAGTTATATTAATAAAATAACGACAATGTAAAAATTGTTAATAAAATGAAAAAGGTAAATGTGTTTAGAAAATCCTTCATATCATTTAAATGTGTGCACACAATGCTCACACATGCACACACGCACGCGGGTGTATGTATCTATGGTGCGTGCAAGTGCGATAACCGGCTCTTTGAAACAGTTTAATAATTCAATGGCTTTACTATACTTATTAACCGAGACAAATTATTTACAAACGTTTAAGGTTAACAGTAACAATACTATCGGATAGAATCGCTGGTTCTTAACTATCAACTGTTTTCGCTTGTCCCTCGTTTTTACTTATGCAAGCTAAGCAACCTAGAAAATTTCGTACCACGAGCTAGGAGTATTCCATAAAATCTTCCCGTCTTTTATGCTAGCAAAAATACCCGGCGTTGCCTGGGTCAGTAATAATTGTGAGAAACAATCGCTGCTTTCTTTCGTTTCCTGTTTTAACTGAAAGAAGTCAAAACACACCGCTCTGACGTGATTGAAAATCGAGCTTCTTCCTTACTCATAAAAGTCAAATAGCGGTTCAAATATTCAGTTAGAAACGAAAGCACGAACTGAAGCATATAAAAATTTGAAGAATTTCCAAAATATGAACTAACAAAAGCAAAGATCACTAAAAACACCGTGCGCTTTATTTAATTAAATAGTACACACACATAAAAATAAAAAATTAAAAGCTCTCTACTATGTTTCCCTAAGTGTGCAAAAAGTAGAGTTTCCAAATGGTTAAATGACTTTAAACTCATGTTTGCACCGGAGAAGCCTTGATTCAAAATTTTCATTATGATTACTTTTTAATATTGCTGTTGTATGGCAACGAATTTTTGTAACAATGGGTTTTATATTTAATCATTCAATGGAGAAATGACATGACATTTGCCGTTTTCCATCATAACGTTTTTAAACTAAGTTTTTTTAGGAATAAATTATCGATTATGTTGCTCCCTGCTAATGTAGCTATCTATGGTGAAAAAATGGTTGAAATCGATCCAGTAGTTTTGAAGACTACCCCGGACATACATACATACACACTGAAGTAGCCATTTATGTATAACTAGTGGTACCCTCACGGCATTGCTCGTAATAGAAAAATGAAAAGGTCTTTTGGTTCGCCTGTATATTTACAAATAATGTGTGGTGAATTTTCTCGCCAATTGGCTTGTACCATCTTACGGTTCCACGTTATGATAATTTCGTAATTTACTCGTCAATCTTATGATAATTTTGTTCTTGAGATTGAAATAGAAAAAGAACCACATCGAATTTTCGAAAAATCGCTTCGAGGTGCACACCCCCATGCTACAAACTAACTTTGTGCCAAATTTCATGAAAATCGGCCGAACGGTCTACGCGCTTTGCGCGTCACAGAGATCTAGACATCCAGACATCCTGACAGAGAGACTTTAAGCTTTATTATTAGTAAAGAAGATGAATGATTCTGTCATCAAATGTAGACAACTGTTCAACCACTCTTGTCGCCAAGCCCCTTGCGTCTAATTCCTTAACAAAACACGGTGAATTCTGTAAAAGTTGTTTTTCTGTCCGCGCAGTGTCACCGCAAGAAAAACAACCTGTCCCCTGCTACGCTGTCCCCCTCATAGAGGTTCGGTGCCATGACTCGGAGGGGTAGAATTACGGTAACCGGGTCGCGTTGGCGTATTTTTTGAAAAACAGCCAAATTTGGCACCTGTGACTCAATGTAAACAAAGTACTACATTGCAAACAAAGGAAATCTTCCAATGAGAGACACCCAAAGAAAAGGGGTGGAGCTTCGGATGGCTCAAAATATCGCCTTGGTAACTAGAACTGTTCATTAATCTTTTTCTTTCTCCGACTATAATCGTAAAGAAGCAAAAAAAAGTAATAAAATTCTTTTTTCATTTTTAAATGATGAAAATACAGCAAAATATGCAGAAATATATCATAAAGCCTAATTTTTTATAGAACTTTATTAATTTTTTTATTTAAAAATTAAGTTTGCAGAATAGACAAGTGAGAGGTAACTTTTTTTCAAGATGTCAACATACTCGGTGTGGGATGATAAAACGCATAAAACGAAAAGGTTCATGACATAAATGATGTTACACTTTTTATGTTTGATTTTCTTATAACGATGAAATATACATTTCTAGCAAATTAAACAACATTAAAAGTTGGATAGAAAACGACATTAGTCTGAAATAGTTCGTCAATAAGTAGAAAAAGCTCTCAAGTAAATTTACTGTTCAATTAAAACTTAAAACGATCAACTAAATAAGTTAAATCACCCATCCAGAGAACGTTAGAACTAAAATTTTAATTCAAACTGACTGAATAAGTTATCACGATAAGTAATAAATTTTAAATTGAAGATGGAACAATAAAACACGAAGGAAATTACTTACTGCAAACACATTCCAAAAAAGTATCCAAAAATATGAATAATTAGTTTTTAAATCTATATATTAAAATAGTTAAAAATAACAAACATTCCACGATGTAAAATTTTATAAAATGTTTCTAAGATCTAAAAATTAAAGAAACCAAATTTATGTCGCCAGTTTTCAGAAAGAAATCACCTTTGAGGAAATTAAAAACATTGATCTATGGAATTAAAATAAAAATATTTGAATTACAATTTTGTGTTGTGAACTCTGAAATGGTTGATTGGCCAAACGAATAGCGAATAAGCTTTGGTGTAGGGTTGCCGAAATTTCTTCGTCGCCAAGGTAAGGTAGCGGGCTGCCAGAATGAAATATTTATCGCCGCGACCCGGTTACCGTAATTCTACCCTCGGAGGGTCTTCACTGCTATGGGTATTGCGCCTGGTGAGACTGAAATATTGACGACGACGGTGTTCACAATAACTTAATTATATTGTCCAGTCTTTGCCGCAATCCGATTCAAATATCGCCAAATCGCGGGCTTTGGCGATGTGCGAATCAGCAAAACCTCCTAAAAAAGTTAATCAAATCATTCGGTGAAGAGTTCAGTTCGGATGACAGTAAAGTACTGCAGGCTTCAAAAAAAAGGGTGGGGAGGGGGGGACAAATACTTCTCGCTATAAGGTTGATTTGGTGTAGTGGGTCGTTATTTTTTACTAGTGGTACGCGCACGGCTTTGCCCGTAGTTGGAAATTAAAAGGTCATTCGGTTCACCTGTATATTTACAAATAACGGATGACGAATTTCTCGCCAATTGGCTACGTTCATTCGCTCTCCCATTCCACGTCATGATAATTTCGTAATTTACTCGTCCATCTTATGATAATTTTGCTCCGGGAAAATATTCTTAAAATTGAAATAGAAAAAGAACCACATCGAATTTTCTAAAAATCGCTTCGAGGTGCACACTAGGGTGGGCCGAAAAAAGCAGATTTTTTTTTTTTTTTCGAAATCCAATTTTAGATAGTGCGCAAAAGTTGCGTAGTCAGCTAGTTAGCACTCACAAAATTCCTTTCAAGTCTTGGTCTTTTACCGCTGTATTCACCATTAACTGAACTACGCGGTTAAGCGCTTAACCTGGGGTTATCCCCTTCTTCTGTATTCACCGTTAACTTCAACTATGCGCCGACAGGTTTTCGAAACCAGGCGTGGTTGGAAAACCTAACCAAACTCCGGGAAGCAAGGTTAAGGGCTTGGTTTGGCTTCTGAGCATGCGCATTTTACAAGTAAACATTTGAAACAATGGCGGACCGAGTGCAACTTCGCATACGGCAACTGCAATACATCGAGTTTTTAGAACTCAGAGACGCGTATATAGAGATGACGCGTTCTTTTTTGTTACCTATTTCCATTTTCTTTACCAACAAGCTACTTTATATAGAACTAGTGGTACCCGCACGGCTTTGCCCGTAATAGAAAAATTAAAAGGTCTTTTGGTTCGCCTGTATATTTACAAATAATGTATGGTGAATTTTCTCGCTAATTGGCTTGTACCGACGTTACAGTTCCACGTTATGATAATTTCGTATCTCGCCAATTGGCTTGTGCCCATTTACGGTTCCACGTTATGATAATTTCGTAATTTATGATAGTTTTTTTTTCTTAAAATTGGAATAAAAAAAGAACCACATCGAATTTTCGTAAAATCGCTTCGAGGTGCACACCCCCATGCTACATACTAACTTTGTGCCAAATTTCATGAAAATCGGCCGAACGGTTTAGGCGCTATGCGCGTCACAGACATCCTACAGACATCCAGACATCCTCCGGACAGAGAGACTTTCTGCTTTATTATTAGTAAAGATAAAGAAGGTAAAAAAGTTATCAGACTTATGACAACAACACCACGAGCGAAGATCGGCTTTACCTCTACCACGAACTCTACACAAGCGCAGAGCTGAAATAACAGTAACGAAGAAGAAAACGTGTGAAAATCATATGATCTTTATTAGCCAATAGGGTGTCTGCGCTTATAACCGCATGAAGTTTGGTTGAGTAACTTCTTGTTGAGAAACTCCGAGGTGTTTTTCGTCGGTGAATACCGAAATTTTAACTTCGCGGTAACCCAACTACGCGTTAATGAACCTCGCGGTTTAAGGCGTGTGGTTAGGTTAACGGTGAATAAGGCGGTTAGATGCATTGTAAGAGGTGTCTCTCCTACAACACAATTTGCCCAATCAATTAAATCAACATAATCAACGGCTTCAAAATTGAGTTTAGAAAGCTTAAAAAATCGTACACCATCCGAGCTCTTCGTCTTCTTATTTCTAGAGTTGAGAACGAGCCCAACTGCTGATTCCCTAATGTATTTTCTAGAGTCAAACAACATTGTCAACGGTAGCTGTTCGGGATGAGCGAAATATGTATTATTTGAGAAAACTTTGAAAATTATCTGCTTAACTTTGTCTGGAAACTGCCTTGCAAGAGAAATCATTTTTCAAAAATGTTGGGCACCATACTGGCAGATCGGTTTCATTTTTATTTCAAACCACATTGGAGCATAAACTAGAATTACATACAGTGGGTCCCAAAAGTGTTCGAACACTTTAAAATTTTTTAGTAAAACCAAAGTAACTCGAAACTGAATTAGAATATGAAGGCCAATATTTTTTCACACCATTCCTATGTCATTCTAAATACAAACCATTGGTTTCTTCAAAATATTGACGGATCTCCTTTTTGAAATGGGTCAGAAAACTAAGAGACAGAGAAATAAAATGCCACAAAAGTCATAGTACACTCAAATATTTTCGAATAAATTCATGATTAAAATTATCATATGTCGTTTTTTTATTATTTTTGCATTGTGTTGACCCTTAACTGTCATTTGGCTTTAATTTTTCGTTTATTTATTCCTTAATATTGGGCTTATTACTTTAAAATGGCTGGTATTCGTAAAAAACCACAAACACCATTCGAAAGTTGAATTTTTTCCTCACAGTAGCGGAAAATTGGTTTGAAATGTCTCTAAACTAGTTAATTTATTTCATTCTATAGTAAAGTTCTTGATGAAATGATTTAAAGAAAGGAATCGGATCGAAAACAAGGCAAGAAAAAGTCAACAGGCAAAGTTAACAAAGTGTGATCGGAGATTTACAGTTAAAAAAATTATGAAAAGTATACATTTGAGTGCTGTAAAAGTTTCTGCAGAGTTGAATGAAAATTTTTTAATTTAATTTTCACCTAAAATTGTTCGCCAAGTTCTCTGAATTGCTGGATTACACGGGACCTCTTCCTGCAGAAATTTGCTTGGCCCCGCAAAAAGCTTACGCTTTTCGCCGCAAAATCAATGATAAATAAGCTCAAAACGTTTTATAATTACGCCTTACTTACAGATAAAAATTAATTCAACATTTTTGTTTAAATTGTTGTATAATTGTAAATAGAAGAAAAAATTAGGAACTTAATCTTAAGAACTTAGTTGGATCAGTTAATCAGGATGGTGGAGGTGTTCTAGTGTGAGGGTGCGTATCAGCATTAGGATTTGGTAGTTTGGAATTTTTTGATGAAATAGTGAATCATGCTGTTCCTTTAAATATTTTAAAAACCAATTTTAATTATTAGCCAAAAATTTGTTTATTGGAAACAACTTTGTTTTTTATCAAGGTAACGATAAGAAGCACACGGTATCCAACGCATGCGTCTAGTGCCTCGAAAATTGTCCTAAAGTTTAGAAAATACTCCCTCAATCTCCAGATTTGAACTGAATGTAATGTATTTAGAGATAGATGGAGGCTAGATTACGAAAATAGGGCTTTAAAACGAAAATAGAGCTAGAAACAGTAAGACTCGACGTGTGGTTGAACACTTACTCAGAAATTACGCAAAAAAAAAGAAAGAAAAAGAATAAAATTTATTCCTAGACGTTTAAAAGGTGTTATGAATGCTGCATGATGTTCTGCTAATTAATAACTTAATCAAAAGTTAGATTATTCAATAATATATAGACATTTTGTAAAGTGTACGAAGACTTTTGTGAGATAAAATTTCCGGCACTTTTTGGTTTTCAATTTTTTAAAAATTAAGTTTTAATATTTTTTTAAAACTTTTTATGTAGTTTTGTTAAAAAATGATCATAGATCTTATAATTAAATACCTATTCCGAAATATTAATTCTAACCAATGGATTGAGGCCTATTTCGTTGAAAGTCGTAGGTGTACGAAGACTTTTGGGAGCCACTGTACTTTACAAGTAGTGTAAGATTTTCTGATGGATTTGGAGTGTCTATATACTAGCGTATCAAACGATTTGCAGTTGTCAGCCATCGTGCATGACTGAGTTTGCCTGGGCTACTGCACTGTTAAAAAATTTCCGAATCATTTACGGTAATTGTTACTGGCATCCAAGTTGCCAGTAACTATTACCGTAAAAATCAAATGTTATTGTAAAATTTTACGGTTTCTTCGGTAGGTCACAGCAACCGATTGGAGCTGGGATCGCTTATTTTTCCGGTATAAATTACCGTAAAAATCAGCGATGCTGTAAGTCCACTATTTTACAGTAACAATTACCAGAAAATCTCCCAGAATTTTGAACAGTGTGTCAGCACGCCAGAAGGGAAACTACCGTATTTTACGGCAAGACAGATTCCATACAAATACTGTTGTTCAATACTTAAATTTTGTATATTTTCCATATCCAAAGTCAGAAGATTGCAATCAGTTTTATCGAATTTGATCACTGGATTTTTTTTCACAATCTCTAAGGAGCTGTCCGATAGCTCCAGAATATGTATGTGGTCCTTTGTGCAACCGTCCATTTCCAGAATAAGATGCCTCAGTGGCAACTCATAAGTATGCAGCAGACTTGCCAGATGGTCAAATCCAGATTTCCCCAATTCCCTTCCAATTTTTCCCCAAAAAGCGATGTTTTCTACCAAAATTCCCCAAATTCAAAAATTATTTTTCCACTAATATTTTCAGAAAATGAATCGACTTCCTCTAATATTTTTGTCTCCTCAAAAAAAATTTTTCCCCCAAATAACCAAATTTTCTCATAAAATTCCCCAACTTTTTTTTTTTCTTCCCATTTTTGCTTTTTTTTTTTTTTTTTTTTGTCTTTATCAATATCTTTCTTTAGCTGTATGTCTCTCTGTCAGGATCTCTGTGACGATACAAACAATGTAACTACTAAAGTAAGAAAAACAACGTTAAAAAAAGCCCAAATTTGCCAATTACATCAGACACGTGTTTCGGCGTTACAGGGAACGCCTTTTTCAATGCAAAAACTGATGAGCTGATGGATGAAAAGACATTTGTGCTTTTTTTAACGTTGTTTTTCTTACTTTACTGTTCAGCACAAAAGTATTTATTTATCTTAATGTAACTACTACTTCTTGATGCGAATCTAAATAAGAAACAAATTCTTTTTTCCTTGAGTTTTTTTCCCCAGGTTTTCCCCAAGAAAAATTTTTCCCCCAAAGAATTCTCCTCAAAACCCATTTCCCCAAAATTTCCCCAGAGAGCACTAGATTTCCCCAAAATGGGGAAATTTCCCCCAATCTGCGGCAACACTGCAGACATATGTTCCACTGTAAAAGTCTTTTGACACATGTCTCAAGTAAACGAATTACTTCACCTTTCCATCCGTATTTACAGTTGTTTCGTCGCATCCAATAACCAATAAATTGAGCAAGCTCAAGCTTTCGCAAAGCCTATAAAACCTTGCGAAATTTCTTTTGCACTTTCACCAGCTGTTAGCGATATATATCTAAAATAGTAGTAAAATAATCTTAGGAATAATAAAAGCAGTCGAGCGCCTTTTATTAACCAGGAGAATTAATTGGAACCGCAGATTAGAGAATTAGCATCTTCTATAACTATTTTTGTTTGAGTGTGCGCATTTTTTAAAATTGACGAACAAATGTCTCATAAAATTGATCGAATTTTCAATGTATATTCTAAGTAACGTAACATTCCAGTATTAGTATTTATTTCGAAAATTCTTTTAAATTATTGTTGTTAATTTTTTTCCCCCAATTTCTCCAGGTTTCAGTTTTAAAGGGGCACAGCTAAGTATTCTACGAAATGTGTAAACATCTTTGAGTGTTACAACTAATTCACTGACTGATACTTCTACTGTTAACTAGAACTAGTTTCAAATTAATATATTTTTTAGAACCCCTGTTTTTTTTTTTGTTTTTTTTTTTTTTTTATTATTAAAGTACATTTTTGCGCTTGTTTTCAATTCTTCAAGGCGAAATAGGGCCGGCTAAATATTAAGCAAATTTAGCGAAATTTTTTGAGGGAGATAAGAGGCCCATATAACAACTTTTCCACACTATCCAAAAAGAGATTTCTAAAAAAGTTTTCTCGGCCCACCCTAGTGCACACCCCCATGCTACAAACTAACTTTGTGCCAAATTTCATGAAAATCTGCTGAACGGTCTAGGCGCTATGCGCGTCACAGAGATCCAGGCATCCTACAGACATCCTCCAGACTGAGATACTTTGAGCTTTATTTTTAGCGTAAAGATTCTGAGCAATCATGAATTGCTAATTGTCCTCATTAAGTTGGCGTTCTGGATCACTTTTGAGGTCCACCGGCCTCCGCGTGCGGGTGCTCCTCCTGGGTAGTGGCATCCATGTCTCCCGGAATCGACTTTAGTTATACCCGACACTACCTACTTGATTCTTTAGACAAAAACAGCATCCGGTACACGAGGTACAGCATCCGGCTCCTATCATTCCTTTGAACTTCGACGCATTGAGTTTAAATTGTGCTTTTCGCAGTGACGATGGCGAAAGTAGCCATTTGTAGAAACAAGAAACCCGACGGGTAGGGTCCTATCGTGATTCGTGATTGCAAAAACATGATTTGAATTCAAGACGTCCACATTCAAATGAATGCCAGAGGTTTGTGGCTGGGTGCTAGATGTTCTGTGAAGAATGCTTTAAAAAGAAAAAGAAAATTAATTTGAATTTTGTCATTTTGAATTCAAATTATGTTTTTCGCAATCACGAGTGTGTGTGTGTGTGTGTACGTAGGCGTGTGTGTTTGTGTGTGGGGGGGGGTATATGTGTTTGTGTGTAGAAGATGTGTATGTGTGTGTAGGCATGTGTGTTTGTGTCTGTGTGCAGGCATGAATGTGTGTGCACAGTTGTGTGTATGTGTTTGATTGTGTGTACGCGTAAGTGTCTGTATTTATGCGTGTATGTATTTGTGTGTGTGTGTATGTGTAGGTGTCTATATTTATGCGTGTGTGTATGTGTTTGTGTATATGTGTGTATGCGTTTCTGTGTATGCGTGTGTGTGCGTGTGTGTGTGTGTACTTGTGTATGTATGCGCGTGTGTGTAGGATATGGACGCAACCTGGAGACGGCTTTCGCTGGAGGAGCATCGTGAGGCGGCCGGCCGACGGTGATGCTGCAGAGGGTGGTGGGGGGGAAATAAAATCGAAGGACATCAAAAACAGTCAAGTGAGAACAATAAGCAATCGTGATTGCTCAAAAAAAAACTTAATTTGAATTTTGACATCTTGAATTCAAATTATGTTTTTCGCAATCACGAGTGTGTGTATTAGGCGTGTGTGTTTGTGTGTACGGGTTATGTGTATGTGTGTGTATGAATGTGTGTGGGGGGAATGCGTATGTGTGTAGGCATATGTGTTTGTGTCTGTGTGCATGCATGAATCTGTGGGTAGTTGTGTATGTGTGTGTATGTGTGGGTGTCTGTATGTATGCGTGTGTGTAAATGTTTGTATGTGTGTATGTGTGTGTATGTGTTTGTGTGTGTATGCGTATGAGCGTATAGTTGTGTATGTATGCGCGTGTGTGTAGGACATGGATGCAACCTGGAGACGGCTTTCGCTAGAGGAGCAGCATCGTGAGGAGCCGGTCGACGGTGATGGTGCGGAGGGTGGCGGTGGGAAAAATCAGCGTAACGCCAAAAACAGTCAAGTGAGAACAATAAGCAATCGTGATTGCTCAAAAAAAAAACTGCATTTGTGTCTACTTAAACACAGCAAAATTTTAGTTCAGGGTAAAACTAGGAGAGATTTCATTTCTCATCAATAGAATGTTGTGACCCATGCGTAAAGAGTCGCAGACTTGGTGACACATTCACTGGCTCCAGTTGAAATCACAGGGGCAGAAGGTCCACAGTCAGTTTCAATAGCATTACGATTGACCTGTAATCCTTTTGCGTAAAAATAACTGAGACGATAGGTTCACCCAAATTTTAAGTGAGGTCTCTTCCAATGACATCAGAGTGCCTATGGTGATTGTTCCCAGACCAGTGTTGCCAGATTGGGGGAAATTTCCCCATTTTGGGGAAATCTAGTGCTCTCTGGGGAAATGGGTTTTGAGGAGAATTCTTTGGGGGAAAAAATTTCTTGGGGAAAACCTGGGGGGAAAAAAACTCAAGGAAAAAAAAGAATTTTTTTTTTCTTATTTAGATTTGCGTCAAGAAGTAGTAGTTACATTGTTTGTAACTCGACGTTAAATCCCGATTATCACAAATTTGCCATTTCAACTGCGCTTGCTCACGGACTTAGCTGATTTCAAAAATCTTGCTAAAATTTATTACAAACATTTTGAATTTGGTAATAAATATGAGATGGTAACAGATAAAAATTAGAAATCACAAAGTTTTCTCTGATTTAGTTTTTAGGCCTCGGTAAAGATTGAATTTTGCGTCTTAATTATTAATGGATTCGGCGTCTGATTTTTTTGTACCTTTTCAGGACTAATTTTCAACCTCAGAAGAGCGTACTAAAATTGCAGCATCACTTCTAATACAAAGCCGAACCCTCAACCTAAATAAAAATGTATAATACTTAGTTTTTACGCCTAACGTAAAATATCCGCAAAAGACGGATTTCTGTGCTAATATTGCAATTACTTTTGAAGTACACAACGTGTTTTACATTTATGTTAAATAAATATTTCCAAACCAATAAATGTTGAAGTTTTATTTTTCTCTTACGATTATCAGATATTCATATCCGTAGTTTCATTTAATATATCACAAAATCGCTGTGAAACTATTCTAATCGTATTCATTAATTTGGTGGGACTCTCGCTCAGCCTAAATATAAACAAGCAACACGAAATCTTAAAACAGAAAGCCCAAAAAGCCAAGTCCGTGCGCAAGCGCAGTTGAAATGGCAAATTTGTGATGACCGGGATTTAACGTCTAGTTTGTATCGTCACAGAGATCCTGACAGACAGAGAGACTTTCAGCTTTATTATTAGTACAGATAAAGAAAGATATTGATAAAGAAGACAAAAAAAAGCAAAAATAGGAAGAAAAAAAAGAAAGTTGGGGAAGTTTATAAGAAAATTTGGTTATTTGGGGGAAAAAAATTTTTTCAAGAGACAAAAATATTAGAGAAAGTCGATTCATTTTCTGAAAATATTAGTGGAAAAATAATTTTTGAATTTGGGGAATTTTGGTAGAAAACATCGCACCCAAAACACCCCAAACATCGCTTTCCCCAAAAAGGGGAAAAATTGGAATGGAATTGGGGAAATCTGGATTTGACCATCTGGCAACACTGTCCCAGACGACCGGAGATGTCTTCAGAGGGTCCGTTTCCCAACATTGTTACTGGACAATCCCTCGTTTCCATGCAAATGTCCCCGCGTTTTATATTGTAGTCGCCGATCTGGGTTAGTCGCTCTTTATTTTTGGCAGAAGGGGGAAAAATCCACTCGCCAAATGAAGAGGTTATGAAAAAAGAGATCAATGCCTCCGCATGCAAATGGACATCTGAAGAGAATCGAAATAAGGTCAGAAAAGGAACGCGAAAAAAATAACACTTCGGCCGGAAAGTTTTATTTATAGATGGAAGTGCCTTTTTTCCTCCCTGTCAGAAATGAATTTCGTGCCTTTCGCGCGCTCTTCCTCGACTTCGCTCAGAAAACATTCGAATTACCACGAATGACTGCCATAAAAAAACGATTTATCTAAACTACGTTAGGGAAGTTGCAACCTATTAAATGTTCATATTTTGGCTACTGGATATTGTTAATTGACCCTCAAAACTAAAAAATTCACCATCGCCGAATTTTAAAACACCGTGATTGATTTTTAATGAATTTTTAAAAATCCACGCGCAAAAGTGCGCGCTTCTGAAACGTCACGAGCCTACGTCAAAGGGCGCGAATGGGCAGCCTTCCGCAGGAGATCCCTCGTATTCGCTAGGGACATTTTGAGCGCGCTGATATTTTTATTTTTTAGAAATTCAATAATCCTTTTGAACACACTATGGAGGCCGGATTCGTTAAAGCACAATCTAAATAATCTTCCTCAAGTAACATCAATGAGGATATTCGAATATTTCCGAGAGGATGAGAGGTTTAATGTTCCAGAAACGCGAGGAGTTAAATGCGAGGAGATACGCCTTTTACGTTTCGTCTTCGAAGTCGAATGCACGTCCTTCGGCTTCTTCCGTATCGGAAGAGCGCATGACGTCACTTCCTATGCCATTTGACGTCACAAGCGCTTGAACTTTAAAAATTAATTAAAACAAAACTACTTATCGTATCGCAAAAATTTTTTCACCTATGATGTTCATACATGTTACTCTATCATTAAAAATAAAATTGAAAAATCGAAAACTTCCCTATTGTATTAACTTTTATTAACGAAGTTGATGCATTAACCACTTCAATGGAAGGTCGAGAAAAACATTCTTTTTGCAAAAAAAAGTTTTATTTTCTAATTTTGCTGAACGGAAACGCGGTGGCTATAATGGTGTTGTTTCCTTTAGTCAAAAGGATAGAATAAGCAAAAAAAATAAATAAATAAATAAATAAAACTAATATAGAGCGAGAAAAAAACTTCATTTTCCCAACGCTTATTTTTTAATTATTTTTTTTAAATATCCGATTTTGAAAATTAGGCGTGGTCTTTATGACGTCACAAATGATGTATTTTGGCGCATGTGTCTGCCGCGTTTCCACGTTATGATAATCAAGAAGCGAATATCACGGTACGCCGGAGAGTCCCGGCCGCCAAGGAAACCAAACGTCAGCAGCCAACAAAAGCAAATCCACCGCCAAGAAAGACGGAAGAAAATAAACGCAACTAAGAACAGTTTAGACGACAGAACAAGTTGGGGTTTTCCCCCCTTTGTATCTCAGCTCCATGAAAACCCCCGGAGTTGATTTTTGGTATACTCAATCTCTAGTGGCCCCTGACGACGTAAACTAAAATGCAATCCCCTGGACAATCAGGGGGAGGAGGAATTTAAGTTAGAAAATCGCTGTTCAAAAACGTTTTCGCTTTCTTTGACAGGGCTACAGCCCAAACGAAAAGACGAATCAAGCTGAAATTTCGCACACACATCCCTTGTGCCCTACTGATGTGCCTTTTGTGCCATTTGACCCCCTTCCCCCTCCACCTCGTTTTTACCCCCAAATCGTACCTTCCCGGGGTTCTGTCACAGCCCCCCCCCCTCCGGGGTCTATGGTAATGAGTTTTTGTATACATATTCTTGGGGAGGGGGGGCATGGAGTACATATACAAAAATTCAACCACCAGGGACATCATGGGCCGGAGTAATTGAAGTTTGAAAATCACTAATTTTCCATAAATTCTTATGTACTTACTCTCAGCTCATAGGGTTTGTTCATCTCGGACTGCAATTGCAAGGTTAGAACAGATCTAACAGTTATTCCAAAGTTGTCTTAGGAAATGAAATTCAATCAAGACTAAAACATATCCAACAGTTGCAACTAGACGTTAAATCGCGGATATCACCAATTTGCCACAGCGACTGCGCATGCGCTCGGACTTAGCTCATTGAGCTTTCTGTTAAAGGATTCCTATATTTAAGCAGAGAAACAATTTAATGAATGAGATTAGAATGTTGTCCTCATCCCCCCCCCCAAGTTTTGCCGATACAAAATTTCCTTCTCCCTGTTTTTCAATTTTTATATATTTAAGGGAGGAAGAAATTTTAAATGTCGGCACGAAACTGGAATTAAACCATTAGAATATTTTGCGTTACATATTATATGAAACTGTACGCATATGAATACGACACATATAACTTTCTAATTGAAAGCGAAAAATGGCACTTTTTTATTGGTTTGCTTATTTTCTAAATTAAGGCATTTTTCACAAACAACACATTATTAATTGAAAATATATGAAATACGAGTGTGGATATCCGTGCATTGCAGTACTTTGTTAGCAGACAAAATTTTTGCAATTAATTTAAGGGAGACTTTTAATGAGGAGAGTCCGCGCTCATCGTGCGCATTTCATTCATTATGGCAAATTTGGGATATCCGCGATTTGACGTTCAATACAGTTGCATACATCTTCTGACGCATTCAAATTTAAAATATTTAATGGCTTAGCTTTTTTTTTTTGCTTGGTGATAACATGCGTTATTTCGTCTTTTTAATGAACTTTTAAACAAAACTAGGTACTAAACAAGACGAAGACTTCCATGAAGAAAAAGATAAATCACCAAACAGTTAAAATTATCCCGTAAAACGTAAAATAATCCACGATTTAAGAAAAAAAGTCATTAAATAAAAAGTGAAAAGCTAAATTAAAATAGCCCGCAAGCTGTAAAACATTTAAAAAAACCTTAATGAAAATGTTGAATAATCCGTCAACTAAGGAAACTGTAATAGAATTGATTGCGAAGTTGTAAAATACTCGGAAACAATATAATTTAAAATATAGTATTTTATTATCCAAGAAGTTTTCTTTGCAACAGAGAGGATACAAGGATTGCAATAAATTTAAACGGATTAATTCTCGCAAAGCGAATATAGAACCTTAATGGTCAGAAAATAACTTGACGTAAAATTAGGCTTGCCATTATTGTTCCTTAAAAACACAAAGCAGCGTTGTTTCAATTGAAAATTTTCTGACTTGAAGTTTTCAATTCTAAAAATACGGACAAAGTAATAATATCAATGCAAAAAGATGTGATATCTCTTCAAAAACAACCCTGTTGTAAAAATTATCCCGCCCAGAAAAACTTTAACTTTTCCGCACAAAAAAGAAGGCCTTCATCCTAAATCCAAAAACCAACAGCCTTAAAAAGTTAAGATCAGGGCCTGATTACTGAATAGGCCAACTAGGCCGTGGCCTAGGGCCCCTGCTATTTAGGGGCCCCCAAATGGCAAAAAAAAGTTTTAGTCAGTGGCTAAAATTGTTTTATCCAATGGCTAAAATTGTAATGCTTGAAAACAGCGGGCCCCAAAAAATTCTGTGGCCTTGGGCCCCTTGATGTTTTAATCGGGCCCTGGTTAAGATATCTAGTTTGCCCGCGAAGAAGCCACAACACTCGTTTTCATCAAGCGCATTATTTTTTGAGCAAAAATCCTTTCGCATCCCATACCAGCTTAAGATACATTGGACTTTTTAGAGCACACTTTTGCGTACCAAACGATAATTGCTAATTGGACTAGCGCAGCCAGAAATACCTTCTGGAGGGGGTTCTTGATCAAAAATACCTTCTGGATGGGTTTTTTTTTTATCAAAAATATCTTCAGAAAGAAGTTTTTTGACGAAAATTACCTTGTGGACGGGTTTTTTGATCAAAAATACCTTCTGGATGGGGGGTTTTTGATCAAAAAATATCTTCAGAAAGGGGTTTTTTGACCAAAATTACCTTGTGGACGGGTTTTTTGATCAAAAATACCTTCTGGATGGGGTTTTTGATCAAAAATATCTTCTACAGGAGGTTTTTCGATCAAAACAGCCCTTTCATGTGCATAAACTATTGTACTAGAGTTTGCATTAATGTTAAAACCGATGCCTCAGGGGGGTGTTTTCACCCCTAACCTCCCTCCCCCCATCGCTGCGCCACTGCTAATTGGGATCCGATTTTGTAGTGCTCTACAATTGATGTACGGAATTTGAAAAAACTACTATAATTCAAGCAACAAAAGCAGTCTTTCCAAAAAAGCAATCTCTTCTGTTTGACATTAAAATTTAATTTTAAGAAGAATAAAGTCAATCCTGCGGGATAGACTCCTTACAATCCCGAAATCCCGTATGACTCTGAATTCGACGTGGGATTGGAAACCCTAATCTAGGACTTACGGTAGGACTTAAGGCTTTTTTATTTTTGCACAAATTAAATTTTTTTTTTTTTTTTTGCTAAACGATCACTATAACCATCTCTAAAAATCTGTGCATTCATTTGCTTATGAGTTTATTAGAAAATTTTCTGTGAATAATTATGTAAAAAATCAAAGGTTTTTTTTTTTAATTGTTTTTTAAAGGTTTAACATGCTCTAAACATTTGAGTGATTAATAAAATGCTTATCCAATGCCCATTTTTGTCAAATATGTTATCCCAATTGCAAAAAGTATTATTTTAAAGCTGTATCTTTAATAGAAAAACATCCTTAGGGATTCTAATGACATGAAAATAAAAAAAAACCATCATCGAGAAAAAGCAGTTTAAAGTTTTTCTTTTGCATAAGAACACATGGCGAGCATGGCCTAAAACCACTCATAACTTTTTAAATATTTGAACTAAAGCAATGAAACTTTTCCCCTGTGTTACGGTGGCGAAAACTGGGATTTTGCAGGTGCAGCGGGCACATGATTTATAAGCTCGAGAAAAGGGAGAAAGAGATAAATAACATTACCTGAAGCAAACGTCACAAGTAAGGATCTTCGTCTCCGGCCCAGAGGGATGCTTCTCTTTATTTATACGCGCGGCTATCGACGGTTGATCGGAAAGAGCTCGATGACAATGCTTTCCTATTCTCACCTGCCTAACCTTGCATCATTAAGGGGCCCCCGCGGTGGCCCTCTCATTCCCTGCGTCGATCGAAGGCGAAGAAACAATGGAGTTAATCGAGATCGCGGGGTTCCAAATAAAAATTCTGAATAAATGGAAATAAATTAATTTATTAATATAATGATCAAAATATTTATATCTTAATTTAACAACGTATTAAATGAATCCAATACTTTCTACTATTTACATATTAGGAGAAAGTAAAAAGTAATGATTGAAAAAAATATGAATAACCAGTCAAATATTTTGTGGTTTGTTCTTGTCATGTTTTTTAAAGAATTTCTTTCGCGCCACAAAGTTTGTTTTTACTCTTATTTTTCGGATTATAATCTAAGAATCAGAGGTCGAACAAGGTATCAAAAAATTTGAAATATAAGTCACCTGTCATATAAGTGTGAGGAAAATGTCATACTTCCGCACGAGTCACACAAGAGAAAGGAAAAAGTCCATCAGAGAATGTGTCATATGTGAATGAAAAAGGTGACATGCTTAAGCGGAGACGATGTGGCATGAGGTGAAGAGAGCAACATGCTTGCGCAGAGAGCGTGTCACATTATGAGAGCATAGAAAGTGTCATGGAATCCTCTCGTGCCACACGAGACGCAGGGGTGCTAGTGAACTCAAGTAAAATTTTCTGAAGACAGTGTGAAATTTTCGGAAACTGTGAGAAAGTTCGAACACCCCCCCCCCCCCCAACCGTAAAAACTCTTCAAATATGCATGCAAAAACCATTGAAGTCATTTTTGAAAACCTTTTTAAAAGTTTTTTTCTTTTTTTAAAAATAATTTTTCAGTTTTGAAATGGGTTGTCAGCCCAAAATTTTCGGAAACGGCAATCCAAAATTTTCGAAATTCTCGGAAATTGCGGATCACAAGCAACCCCTGCACGAGAGTGAAGAAAGTGACTAGCTTCTGCGGAGATGATGTTACATGAGAGTGGAAAGAGTGACATGCTTCGGTGAAAGTGATTTAAAGAACAACCTGTCATATGACAGTGGAAAAAGGGAAAGGGATAACTTTACATGAATATTTGTTTGAATTTTTTTTCTTTTGAGCAATCACGAATTGCTTATTGTTCTCTCCTAATTGTAGTTGGTGATCCTTCGATTTCCCTTTTCTATACTTGTAATGCAAACTCCTTTTCTCCGCGGTCCTCCATATTCACACCCGACCCTCACGACTTCAGGCATTTTAATTTAGGAAAAAATATCATCCGGCACACAACATTTAGCATCAGTCCCTGGCATTCATTTGAATTTTGACATCCTGGATTCAAATTATGCTTTTCGCAATGAAGATTGCAGTAGGAGCCAATGGCAGAAACGAGAAACCCGACGAGTAGGGTCCTATCGCCATTCGTGATTGCGAAAAAAATACTTTGAATTCAAGAAGTAAAAACTCAAATGAATGCCAGGGGCTGGATGCAAGATGCTTTTTTTTTTTTTAAGCAATCACGCTTGCTTATTGTTCTCACTTGACTGTTTTGATGTCCACTGATTTTATTTTCCCACCGCCACCCTCCGCAGCATCACCGTCGACCGGGACCTCGCGATGCTGCTCCTATAGCGAAAGCCGTCTCCAGGTTGCATCCATGTCCTACACACACGTGCATACATACACAACTACACACACGCACACACAAACAGATACACATACACACACCTACACCTACACACATACATCTACACACACATACACCTACACACATACATCTACACACACATATACACCTACACACACATACACATACACAAACACATACACACACGCATACATACAGACACCCACAAACACATACACTCATACAAACAACTACCCACACATTCATGCCTGCACACAGATACAAACACATGTGCCTACACACACATACACATACCCCCCCCCACATACACACACATTCATACACACACACACACACAAACAGATACACATACACGCACTTACACCTGCACACACATACATCTACACACACATACACCTACACACACATACACAAACACATACACACACGCATACATACAGACACCCACAAACACATACACTCATACAAACAACTACCCACACATTCATGCCTGCACACAGATACAAACACATGTGCCTACACACACATACACATACCCCCCCCCCCACATACACACACATTCATACACACACACACACAAACAGATACACATACACGCACTTACACCTACACACACATACATCTACACACACATACACCTACACACACATACACAAACACATACACACACGCATACATACAGACACCCACAAACACATACACTCATACAAACAACTACCCGCACATTCATGCCTGCACACAGATACAAACACATGTGCCTACACACACATACACATACCCCCCCCCCCCACATACACACACATTCATACACACAACTACTCACGCCTGCACACAGACACAAACACACATGCCTACACACACATGCACAAAACCCTACACATAACACACATACCCCACGCACACAAACACACATACCCCCCACACACAAACACACACGCCTACATACACACACTCGTGATTGAGAAAAACGTAATTTGAATTCAAGATGTCAAAATTCAAATTAATTTTTTTTTCCAGCAAGTGTTACCAACATCAATGTAAGCAGAAAAATCCAAACCCGTACTAGCAGAGCCCTAGATGCCGAAAAATGGATCGGAGACCAAAGCGAGCCACAAACATCCACGCTTTGTTGTCTGTAGAAAATGTTTTCAAAAACCGCGTCTGGACTGCAGGTGCGACATCTATGTTTCAAAACATCGATGTTAGAAATTAAAACATGGATGTTATTGATACATCGACCAAAAAACATCGATGTTTTAAAACATCGATCTTTTTATCAATGTATAACATACATTTTTGAATATACTACACCACTTACCGTCAGCTGAATGATAAGAAAAAGTGGTGCTAATTATTTTAAATATACAAAATTAATTCTAACAATTATTTTTAAGAGCAAGAAATATGTGTTGTACTGTCAGTTAATGATTAAACACAAATTGTAAGTAATAGAGGGACGGCTTGTTGGGGGAAGTCGATAAGTAACCCCGAATATTTGTGTTGACAGTTTGGAGGAAAAGAAGTTTGTTTACTTTGTTCCCCAGAAATGCATTTCTCTTTTCGCAGACTATCCCACCACTCAGAGAAACATCTCTTTCCGATGGAACAGAAGTTGCCATCACTATCAAATACTTTAAAGCAACTTTTACCAGCTCTGAATTTTTAAAGTTATAATTTTCACCGTAGTAACGTATAGGATTTTCCTTTAGTTTAAGAACTGGAGCCTTGAAATAGACTGCAAGTTCTGGCACCAGACTAACAGCGTCAGGTTCTTCCAATAGCTTTGACCACTTCCTCACTCTCTAGTTAATCTTCTACTGTCTTGCGGTGATCTTCCCAAAAATCATCCTCTACACAGAAAAAATGATTTTCTAAAATGGGTGCAAAAAAATGTTTGCAAATGGGTGCAAAAAAAAAAAAAAAAAAAAAAAATAATAATAATAATAATTTGAATTTTGACATCTTGAATTCAAATTATGTTTTTCGCAATCACGAGTGTGTGTATGCTGGCGTGTGTTTGTGTGTAGGGGGTATGTGTGTGTAGGCATGTGTGTCTGTGTCTGTGTGCTGACATAAGTGTGCGGGTAGTTGTGTATATGAATGTGTGTGGGGGGGGGGGGGGTATGTGTGTGTGCAGGCATGAATGTGTGGGTAGTTGTGTGTATATGTGTGTGTAGTTGTGTATGTATGCGTTTGTGTATGTGCGTATAAGTGTATGTGTGTGTAGGACATGGATGCAACCTGGAGCCGGCTTTCGCTAGAGGAGCAGTATCGTGAGGAGCCGGTCGACCGTGATGCTGCGGAGGGTGGCGGTGGGAAAATAAACTGATAGCACGCCAAAATCAGTCAAATGAAAGCAATAAGCAATCGTGATTGCTCAAAAAAATTTTTTTCGGCAACTCTATAAGTAAACTTAATTACCAAGAGAGAAACATTGGAGCAAATTTTATGATAGTTTTCAATTAAAATGCAAAAACATCAGCATCGAAAAAACATCGAAACCAAAACATCGATGGTCCAAAAACATCGAAAGTAAAACATTGATGTTGAAAACCTCGATGTTTTAACAAAAACATCGATGTTTTCAAACCATCGACATCGATGTCGCACCCCTAGTAGAAACTGTTTTCGAAAACCCGGAGAGTCACGAAGAGGTCTTCGAAATCGTGTGACGGGCCGCAGTCACGCGACGTCAGACCTCGACCTTGGTGTCCGTCGCGGAGGACCTTGTCCGCAGGAAGACACCCGACATAATTTATCCATCCCTTCGCGCTGGCGACGCAAAATAATCCCCTGCTTGCGTTCACTTACGAACGTCGACCATTTTGAAGCATTGTTTATGGGTTTGTGTTGTTAAACTTTTCTGCGCTTTCGCTCGAAATAATACAACCTTCTTTAACCCCTTCATGTGGGAAAAAAAGTGAAATTCTCGTCAATCCGGTGGTTCAGTGGTAGATTCAGATATCTCGACTCGAAGAAAACTTAACATCTTTATTAAAGACTATGTACATATTTACATTGATGATTATAACCAAATCATTTACTCTAAACAGCGAATTACTCCGCTTCCACGGAGCATGCGCTTCGTGTCTCAAATTCTATTCCATCTCTAAAACTCTCTCAGTGTTGCCACTAAATTTTTCCATAATCTACTTACTTAATTCAATAAGCGCTTGCAGCGCTCTCTATTGGAATAATAGGCGAGAAGGAGCATAGAGCTTAGGTTTCTCTACAACCTTCTTTAACCCCTTCATTCGGAATTATGAAATATTTGACCAAAAAAGTTGATATTTGGATCTCAGTGTACTATGGTAAAGGGTATCTTATAGACAAAATTTTGAGTTTGTAGGAGAAAAATTAAAAGAGTTATGGCACGTCCGATATTCCGGACTTATATTTTTGAAATCAATATTTCATATACAAAAACGATAAAATACCGAACAAACTTCAGTATAAAATGTTCTACAAACAATTATAAAACAGAATATAAGCGTTTGAAACGATTCATTAAAGATGATATATTTTTTAAAAAAATCAGGAAAAAAAATCCTCGCTTTTCAGATGAAAATCCATGGCTGGAAAAATGAGCCACTCTCTATCAGTGTTGTCAATCCCAAAACAAAACATTATTTCCCAGATTATAATAAGCAGAATGTAAAGAGTCAACTACAAAAAAAAAATCAACTAATCAAATCAATTATCAAATGATTGGCAGCTGTTTAAAGTAGTTGTCTGGTATACCGGACACCAGGTCTGAAGGGGTTTACCGGACTAACTGGGGCCAAAGGCAGTCCGGATAGTACGGGTAATAAGTGAAACACATTCGTAAATAAGCAGACTTATCTTTTATCGCAGCAAAAAAAAAAGGAGCTTTATAACAAAACGAGTGGTACCCTCACGGCTTTGCCCGTAGTAGAAAATGAAGAGGTCGTTTGATTCGCCTGTGTATATTTACAAATAGTGGATGATGAATTTCTCGCCAATTGGCTATGTTCATTTGCTTGCCCATGTTACGGTAGTTTGATCGTCCACGTTATGATAATTTACTAGACCATGTAATAATAATTTACTCGTCCATGTTATGATAATTTACTCGTCCATGTTATGATAACTTGCTCGATGAAATGTTCTTAAAATTGGAATAGAAGAAGAACAAAATCGAAATTTCTCACAAATCGCTTCGAGGTGCTCACCGCTACGCTACGAACTGATTTTGTGCCAAATTTCATGAAAATCGGCCGAACGGTCTAGGCGTTATGCGCGTAACACACATCCAGACGTACAGATTTTCAGCTTTATTATTAACTAGAGGTACCCGCACGGCTTTGCCCGTAGTAGAAAAATGAAGCGGTCGTTTGGTTCGCCTGTATATTTACAAATAATGGATGATGAATTTCTCGCCCATTTGCTATGTTCATTTGCTCGCCCATGGTCGTAATTGGTAGTTTGCTCGTCTCCGTTATGGTGATTTGCTGGTCCACGTTATGATAATTTGCTAGTCCACGTCATGATAATTTGCTCGATAAAATGTTCTTAAAATCGGGAGAGAAAAAGAAAAAAAGTCGAATTTTCGAAAAATCGCTTCGGGATGCACACCTCTATCCTACGAGCTGATTCTGTGCCAAATTTCATGAAAATCGGCCGAACGGTCTAGGCGCTATGCGCGTCACAGATATCCAGACATACAGACTTTCAGCTTTATTATTAGAAATGACATAGAATTGTTTCCCCCAAACACTCTATCATTTACAGTTCAGCGGCAGTGGGCTGACACTCCAAAATACGCCATGTTGTTTATTAGATGACTATCATTTATTGTACGATGTATACAAGAGTTCTACATTCAATCAAAAAAAAAAAGAGCAATTATTTAGCGCATTTATAGTCCAGTTCTTGCAATCGTAGCTTAAAATTATTATTTAAGTGAATATAATTTGTTTTTAACTGTACAAATTTAGGCCGGATAAAAAGGAAAGTCGGATAAAGGGAAGCCAGATGCACGAGGTACTATTGTACCTGCAAGCTGTAGTGGGGCTCTGATAAGTTGTTTTTTTTAACAAGAAGACGTAACAATTTGAAAAAGGTTTATGTTAATTAAATTTCAAATCGAGAAATCTTTAAAACAAAACAAATATTTATGACAACACTCATAAATTTCAGTTAATCTTAATATCTTTTCAATTAGGTTAATTTTGAAGCAGCCAATGAAATTTAAATTCAAAAGTTGAGAGAAGAAATAGGCGTTATACAGCTTCGAACGAATAGCTTTCACTATACCGCCTCTATATACATACTAGTGGCACCCGAACGGCTTTGCCCGTAATAGAAAATTAAAAGGTCTTTTGATTCGTCTGTACATTTACATATAATGTATGGTGAATTTTCTCGCCAATTGGCTTGGTTACGGTTTCACGTAATGATAATTTCGTAATTTACTCGTCCATCTTATGGTAATTTTGTTCTTAAAATTGGAATAGAAAAAGGACCACATCAAATTTTCGAAAAATCGCTTCTAGGTGCACACCCCCATGCTACAAACTAACTTTGTGCCAAATTTCATGAAAATCGGCCGAATGGTCTAGGCGCTATGCGCGTCATAGAGATCCTGACAGACAGAGATCCGGACAGACTTTCAGCTTTATTATTAGTAAAGATTTCTTCTGTTCTCATATTTTTAATTTCACTTTTGTTGGCTGCTTAAGAATGAACCTAAATACAAAGATATTAAGATTAATGTCAATTTTCGTGTTGTAACCACGAAATAATATTACATATTTTATTTCATCATTTTCCGCGCGAACCAAGCATATAGAAATAGTTTTTAGAATTTCATGGGAAGTTGCTATGTTAAAAACTTAAAAAATAAAAATTTAAAATTTAAAAAAAGAACAAATTTTAACTTTTATACATTCAAAATATTTATATCAAGAATCGAATTTATATTTCTATTTAGAATAACAGTAACTCAATTCCCATATTAATGAAGCAGAAATGTGTTATACAAACAATTTTAATTTCAAACGTAATTTTCAGGACTCGCGTTTCTTTCTAAGCAGCTGTTTTTATGGTGTTTACGGTCTTTTTTCTTTCATTTTAAAAGTGACTGTTGGTTAAAATTTTATAAATCATGAAACAAGCAGAATTTCCTGAAAATTCCGCTTTAGTAGACTCTTAAATATCTCTTGAAAACACTGAAAATATTGTAAGTTTCTGTTGTTAAAATTTTTTGATAAAAAGATCCATAAACTTTAGCCATTTTACATTACGCGTATACAGGGTACCGCCCCCCCCCCCTTTTATACATTTTATATCTGACTAAAACGGAAAAAAGCCCAGGGTTTGATGATGAGTCCCCAGGTTGAAAGAACTCCCGGGCGAGCCGTGAGGATGAAATGATTGAACCATCTCTCTTCCATTAACCTTCGCCAGCACTTGGCGCGAAATACACGTACACTTCCAGATGATTTATTGGATTGCAAAAGCATCATTGTTTTTCTCCCCCCCCCCCCTCCGCTAATAACAGGATTGTTATGCTCAGCCTCGTCGCACGACCGCTGTCCGTTATATAAGAGGATATGATCCACCATCCCCCCCCCCTTCCCCCTCCTCCTGCTTTTAAACTTTCTTATTCAGTCGGAAATTCTACGGTATTTCCCCGTAGATCTCCTTTGCGCTTTATTTGATTACAAGCTTTTGCCCGCGGCTTCGCTCACGTTGATGTAGTTTTTTTAAATTGATTTAAGTTAATGGTCATTACAGGCAGAGGTCAAATAGTTAACAAAAAATTGTTTGTCTCTAGTTTCGCCGACATTTCAAATTGTCTGTCCCCTTAAATGTATCAAAAGGTATGATTAAAACTGAAAATTAGGGGGAAGGGGAGTAAATGAAATGTCGGCAAAACTGAGAAGACACCCAAAAATCATAAAAAAAATAAATCACGAAAACGTTCAGGAGTTGTAAAGAAGTCAGTTTGGGTAATTCCCAAAAAATTCCTATTCGAGTGAGGTCAACTATTCTTAAAAAAAGTGAAACAGTTCCTTTATAATCCCGATCCCCATCAAAATAATAACTCCACTAATAACAGGATTGTTATGCTCAGCCTCGTCGCACGACCACTGTCCGTTATATAAGAGGATATGATCCCCCATCCCCCCCCCCCTTCCCCCTCCTCCTGCTTTTAAACTTTCTTGTCAGTCGGAAATTCTACGGTATTTCCCCGTAGATCTCCTTTGCGCTTCAATTGATTACTAGCGGTACCCGCACGGCTTTGCCCGCAGTAGAAAATGAAGAGGGCATTTGGTTCGCTTGTGTATATTTACGAATAATGGACGATGGATTTCTCGCCAATACGGACCCGGATAAACCATCGCAGGGGTTGGTACGGTGGTGATTGGTGGGGTTTAAATAAATAAATGCTGATTTGCTCGCCCATGTTACGGTTCCACGTTATGATAATTTGGTCGTTTACTCGTCCACGTTGCTACATTCAAAAAGATTTGTGGATTTTCAAACGTGTCTGAGGGTAAAAATGGTAGAAAAATCATTTTTGTTTGGCATACTTAAATCATTCCGCAGATGTTCTATGCCCTATGTTAATCTCCTCTTGACATCTATACGATATCACCCCTCGTACTACACAACACACACGTTGTAACAAGTTCGCAGTCAAAGCTAAGGGCCGCCGAGAGTCAAGGCACCTTGTCAGTTTCGTTGCCGGCTCTTCCCCTCCCATAAGAATTATTAGGTTCATACTACTCCGATTGAGCCGAACCCCCAGTTCCCGACATGGCTCACATAGCCTCTTGTCGACTCAGGCTACAGTGACCCAATAGGGAAGTTGCAACCTATTAAATGTTTATATTCAAAACTAAAAAAAATCACCATCGCCGAATTTTAAAACACCGTGATTGATTATTAATGAATTTTTGAAAATCAACGCGCACAAGTTCGCTCTTCTGATACGCCACGAGCTTACGTCACAGGGCACTCATGGGCAGCCTTCCGCCGAAGATCCCTTGTTTTCGCTACGGACATTTTGAGCGCGCACATATTTTTATTTTTTAGAAATTCGATAATCCTTTTGAACACACTATGGAGGCCGGATTCGTTAAAGCACAATCTAATAATCTTCCTCAAGTAACATCAATGATGGTATTCGAATATTTCCGAGAGGATGAGACGTTTAACGTTGCAGAAACGCTCGGAGTTAAATGCGAGGAGGTAAGCCTTATACGTTTCGTCTTCGAAGCCACGGTACATCCTTCGGTTTCTCCCGCCGCAGAAGAATGCATGACGTCACTTCCTGTGCCATTTGACGTCAAAAAAAAACTACTTATCGTATCGCAAAATTTTTTTCACCTATGATGTTCATACATGTTACTCTATCATATAAAAATAAAATTGAAAAATCGAAAACTTCTCTATTTTTCAGTTTATCAAGACTAGCAACTAAAGGGGCTATAACAGAGCCTGATTACCGCACAGGCCTACTAGGCCTGGGCCTGGGGCCCCATTTTCCTAAGGGGCCCCAAATTACTTCAAGAACTATGCATAGAAATACAACTGTATAAAAAATACACGAATTTATAAAAAATTAAAAATCATGACTTGTTAATTGGAAAAAAAAAATCCTTGAAGGGGAAATTTTATTCATTCTGCGAGTAACGAATTTACTTTGTCACAATTATGAGACCACCCATTGAGAGGGAATACTAATGGAGGGAGCCATAGCAAATGTCTCAGTGAAATTAGCTTGGGATCCAATGTTTCCCAGGTCAGGTGACTTGTTTGGCTGGGAAGTTGTCGCGTTTTGGCACGCAATCGCTCTTTTGGCATTAAATATTTTTCAGACGGCGCTTATTATGAAGTCGGGGCTACACATCAGAGCAACTCTGGCTCCAACTCCTTTACCGCATAATAGTAAATAAATAAATAAATAACGGATACAATTACAGGCCTAGCATTCAAACTCCCTCTCCCCACTTCTTTCCGGATTTTAAAATATAATGTAATTACATTTTTCATGTATTTTGATGTTTAGTCCCTGAAATGACGGGCATGTACAAAGAGTTTAAAGTGTTCTGTTATTGACTGAAAATTTATGGATTCATATGTACTGTAATCAGTGTTTTGAAATGATTTCATACGCAGGCATACTAGTATTTAAATTGAAGCATAAAAATAGCAAATCTTTATTCTTGCGCATCTGCTGTTCACGGGAGCTTGGCGAGAAGATACTCGCCAACAAAGCAAATGTACACAAAATGCTTAAGAGCCGTTAAAATAATGACTAGTTAAGTAAAAAGTGTTTTTATGGAACTAAAATATTATTTGCACTCAAGATATACAATGTTTTATAACTTTTATAGGTAAAATAAGTACAAAAATTATAAAATTATAGGCAACTGCGGAATATGTACTCGTCGAATGCATATAAATGTTATTTTTTCTTTATTTAGAAGTAAAAAACATTCGTACATGCTAGGGAAACGTTACTGGACCTCCTGGTGTGGCTTTTTCCTCACAGTTTACAATGCTAGAATACTGCACTATTACTATAAATATGATTTTTCCCTCCTACAGTTAAAGGTTTTTATCATGCATGGCTTCAGCTAATGAAAACTTCTTCAGCGGTTACGGTCAGCTCGAAATTGCTCCCCAGGTCACATGGTACTGTTGCCGTATCAGGATAGTAGGGTTGCACTTTCTCCATCTATTCCTTCTCAATGGTCCAACTCTGTACAAATGGTTTCCCTGCCCACGCAGTATCAGTGTAAGAGAAAAAAAAATACAGTTGGTTCTCTATTTAACGACTTTCAAGGGAGCACAAAAAATCGTCTTTAAGTAGAATGAGACCACCCCAAAGGGGATTCATAAATGCATATAATACTGTCCAACCACGGATTGTATGGCATTTTCAAAAATCCGGATAAGACGAATCTATCTGAATGAGGGGGAAAGGTAAAAATTTGATGCGCGTATTCCGCTCATTGGAATGAGACTCTGCTTCTGCAAAAGCTGGCATCGCTAAAAAATAATAGATTCATCCATTTCCGGCTGGAAAACGGATGTTTGTCTTTCCATACAATCCGTGGTCAGACAGTAAATGATTTATACATAGTTCTGAGATAGACAGAGAGGCCTCCAAAAGTGCATTACGACGGGCCCTATACCTGTAAATCAACCACTGAAGTCTTCAGGGGACCTCCAAATTAATGTGGGCCTAGGACCTCACATTTGGTTAGGTTAATCCGACGACGCGATTAACCTAACCAAATGTGATGGTCTAACCATATGTTAGGTCTAGGGGAAGGACAATCATAAAGTGCTAAATCACTTATTCAGTAAATTACCGCCCATTAGGCAGGGCTAAAGCAGAAATACGTGAAATACGCCGCCAGCTCAGTCAGTCATTTCCAGCCGAGGACTGCAGTTTCGTGCTCATTAGCACTCATCAGCCCGGCATAGGAAAGTGACTGAGCTGGAGATGGAAAACCTCTTAAGGAAGCCAAGAGTGCCAAACAAACTGGTAGCTAATGTAGAATTAGCTGACCAGACGAGTGACCGAAGCAATGGTTCGGTTCAACTCGAATATTGCAAGCGAGGCAAGGTATATTCAGTAAATTACCGGCCCATTAGCCAGGGCTAAAGCAGAAATACGTGAGATACACCTATATTAGCTACCAGTTTGTTTGGCACTCTTGGCTTCCTTAAGAGGTTTTCCATCTCCAGCTCAGTCACGTTTTTAGTTATTCAAGCACTTCAAAAATCTTTAAATTTCTGTAGTTGTCAGAAACTTTCTATTTTTCCTTTCATTTTCAAACTTTAGATAAACAGCCCACTTGTGTGAAATTATGTTTCATCAACGTCATATTTAGAATGAAAAATATACGAAGTGGCTATTTGTACGTTAACAAAGCGATGTTTCGACTAGTACGGTGCGAGGAACTTCTGCTTTCAGGGATGCCGAAGAAAAAGTCCATTCACGATACTAATATTTACTACCCAATAAAGAAGCCCGGCGATTCAGTTCCGAAAATTTTCGTGTTGCGGGTGAAGAATTCGCGTTAGATCCAAAATTCATTCTTCGAGAAAATCTCGCTATATAGCCATTTTGCGTTTTTCGAATCACGTTACAGCGCGAATCCACTGCAGTTTAAAACTACACATAGAAGTAAAGTAAACATTCTTATCTATGTTTCATAGTTCGGATATTTATTAAATTTGATTTTTGATACTAGTACCGTTTGGAATATTTCTCCTATTTCTTTGTTTTTTTCTTTTTTACTGATTGAGTTTTAACATATTAACAAAATAGAAGTCAATTATTAAATTATTGTAAGTTTCTGAGGTTATTCGGGAAAATTGAATCATGTTTTTATTCATTTTATCCGTGGCGTAAGAAAAGATATGGTGTCCATATCCAGACCCGCACCTTGAATCTCAAAATCAATTAATTCGCTCCTACAAAATATAAGTTCCTATAAATCAACTCCTATAATGGAATTAAAGTTTTTCTCTTTTGTTAAAAGTATGTTTTTTATCATCTAAATCAATTTTATGTATATGTATGCCTATGTAAAATTTTAATCAATATTACGCCTGCTTCTATTTACATTTTCAAGTAGCCCAGTTGTACTTCTGGAGTTAAAAATTCCTTATCAGGATACTATTAAAAGTTTGAACGTTGAATTCTTTCAACTTTTAAATCCAACTTTCAACCTTCAATTTCTTGCAGCAACTATTCTTAAAAATCGTAAAAAAGGTTTGGAATGACAAATTGATTCAGTAAAGTTGAGGAAGAATAAATAATGCTTAGTAATTATCCATATTCAAATGAGCCAATTTATTAATCTAAACCACTTTTTGAAGTCTTTCGTTCAATCCTTAAACGGTGTGTATGTGTATGCTTTTCATTTATTCATTTTTTAAAAAGTAGCGAAGTAGCGGCTACTTTTCAAAAGTAGTTTGTAGTTGCTACATTTTGAAAAAAAGTAGTTGTAGTTGTAGTTAACTACATTTGTAATAAAGTAGTTGTGGTTGTAGTTCGCTACAAAAAAAATGTAGTTTTTCCAACCACTGGCTGGGACGTTGACACATTTTGTCATCGGCGCAAAATCAACACAAGGACTCCATCGAACGACCCAGCCCAAACAAGGAAAAGTATATATACCTTTCGACAAACGCAATTATATCCTTTTCTCGCAAGACCGAGACGTATCCGGAGCTGTCATTCCAATAGCGCTGCTCTCGCCTAGGCTACCCGCGGAGATGGCTTTTCCAACAACGCCCTCCTGAAATTTTAAAAAAAAAATTTTTGAAAAAAAAAAATTAATTTGAATTTTGACCTCTTGAATTCAAATTATGTTTTTCGCAATCACGAGTGTGTGTATGTAGGCGTGTGTGTTTATGTGTGTGTGGAGGGTATGTGTGTGTGGGGGGGGGAATGTGTATGTGTGTGTAGGCATATGTGTTTGTGTCTGTGTGCAGGCATGAGTGTATGTGTAGGTGTCTGCATGTATGCGTGTGTGTATGTGTAGGTGTCTGTATGTATGCGTGTGTGTGTGTGTTTGAGTGTGTGTATGTGTTTGTGTGTGTATGTGTGTAGTGTGGATGGGTGTGTGTGTTGGTGCGTGTATGTATGCGTGTAAGTGTAGGATATAAACGCAACCTGGAAACGGTCTTTGCTAGAGGAGCAGCACCATGAGGCGGCCGGTCGACGGTGGTGCTGGCAGAGGGTGGTGGTGGGAAAAATCAGCGTAACGCCAAAAACAGTCAAATGAAAGCAATAAGCAATCGTGATTGCTCAAAAAGAGAACCGACTTCAAAATTGCTCTAAAAAGTGAAAAATAATTTTATTCTTTAAACACCATCGATAATACTTTTAAACAAATTTTTTGAAGTTGGCGCAAAAACAAAACGTAAAATCCAGTGTAACGATGCTCCGTTCATATTTTTTTCATAAAATCGTCCAAAGTTACGAACGAAACATTTATATCGCTATTCAAATATGTTGTCATCAATGCATAATGTATGTGGTAGTGAAGAAACTGGACCTGGTTAAATTTATACTTGTAGTTGAGTTATGGCTGTGAATGATCTTATCTATCGTTTTTGCGCCAACTTCAAAAATTATGTTTAAAAGTATTATCGATGGTGTTTAAAGAATAAAATTATTTTTCACTTTTTAGAGCAATTTTGAAGTCGGTTCTATTTTTTTTCAAAATTTTTTTATTTCATTCTTTTTAGTGTAAATGTAGATATTTCAGTAAAGGTAAGAAGTTACCTAGTAAGAAGTATATCACTGTATTGCTTCAGAGAAGCCTTTATTCAAAATTATCATTACAATTACTATTAATGTTACTGTTATATGGCACCAAACTTTTATAACAATAGGTTTCGTATCATTTTAATCATTTAATAGGGAAATTGCATGACATTTACTGTTTTTTGCCCATAACTTTTTTTCTAAAGAACAAATATGGGAACTACTTTGATATACCCCCCCCCCCCCAAATCGGAAATTTGGCGACTTTTTTTCCTCGTCAAGCAAAATATCTGTTTTTGGCGTTGGCGCAAAATACCTGGTTTTCAACAACACTATATACAGTAGGCATATTGAAAGCTAAAAGATAAAAGTAATCAACAGAAAAAAAAATATAATTGGAAAATACAACCAGATTTGCGGCAAAATACAGCAAGTCAGAATCTGCTTGATCACTTCACAAAAAAATGGCGAATGAATGAAATGGCGCTAAAACACATATGAAATCCAAAAATTGTTGCCACAAAACTTAAAAAAAAAAAAAAAAAAAATCACTCAAAAATTTGTACAAAATACAAGAAAATACTAAATTTGGCAACAGCAAAAACCTAAAAGCTGAAAAAACCTAAATTGGCAACACCAAAACAAGAAACAGCAACCCTAAAAAGTCCGTAGGGAGTGCCAGATTTGGCGCGGAATTTTTTGGGGGGTATATCAAAGTTATACCCAAATATGGTCAAGCAAAGTAATGGGACCTAAGTTGAGCCATCCCCTATCCATTAAAAGAAGAATCATCAAAATCGGTCCACTAGGTGAGACGCTGTGAGTGGACAAACAAACAAAAAAAAAAAAAAAACATACATACGGTATGAACTGATAACCGCCTCCTTTTTGAAGTCGGTTAAAAAAGCGCGGGCGTTTTAACGGCCTCCCCGGCGGAGATGAAATTTCATAAGTATTACCATAGATACACTGTTGCACCCATCCAGACTGTCTATGACGTCGTTGCTTCACCATTTGCGTCGTCGAAAGGAATCTTCGACTTCTTTATCGTTTTTATTCCACTCACAAACAAACAAATAAATTTTATGTCCCGCAGTAAACAGGTGAAAAAAAGTATCTTTTCGGCATTATAAGGCTGTGGACATGACCCATTTTTTTCTCACGCGCGAGTATTCTCCCTCCCGTATAATTACGGTCGCCGGCATTTTACGAACCCTTATCTTCAAGGAGAAGATACCGGATAAGAATGAATCCTGAGAACTCCCGCCAAAATACAGTCGGAGCCCCATATATCGAAGTAGCAAATTGCCGGAAAAAATTCGATCTATAGAAATTTCGATACATAGAAACGATCTTATTTTATCCTATAAATCCCCTAACACATTAAAATTAAAGCTAATTTATGTGCATGAAACCCAATTTTAAATTAATACGAGCATCGGATTAAATAAAAGTTAATAATTGAAAAAATAACAGAAATTACATTTTTGCTCCTTCATACATACATCTTCATTCTTCTTCAATTCAACTTGATCCGCAACTGGAGGGGATTTTCGTTTTGACAAATCGAGAGAAAAGTAAAAAATCAATCTACTTAACTTGAATGATTTTTACTGAAGCTAAAAAGACTAGGAATGATAATCAACAGACAAAAAGGATAACTTGAAACTGATTTTACAGTGTTACTGGTTACAACTAAGATTTGAAATAAACGTGAGGGAATTTAAGAACTCCAGAACGAAACGACGACCTATCTGCACACCCCTCAACCCCAGATTCCTTTTGAGTTTCGTAGCAACCTTTAGTGAACATAATTTTCTCCCCTAACCTTTATTTTTCATGAGACAAACAGTCTAAAGTGAAAAAAAAAAATCTACGAATGTCTCGAAAAAAAAATTCGATATATAGAGATTTTTTCGATATATAGAAACAAATTTTCTATGTAATGAACCTAGAAATTTGCAGGGATTTCGATATATAGAAAATTTCGATATGTAGAAGTTCGATATATGGAGGTTTGACTGTACTCACACAAAGAAGAAAATACGGTATATCAGGGATTCGCTATAAAGGTATGTGTTGCTCTCTCGAGCTTCTCCTTGTTACCTTCTGTTGCTGCACAAGGTATTTTGCAATGATTAGTGTGGAGCGCTTAGCTAGTCGAAGTAGCCGAAGTGTGAGTGCGCAAGTGTTCGTGTACTTAGCCAAAAACTTGTTTTCATTTTGTTTCAACAAATATTAAATCAGATACTTACTTAAATGAGCCAAAATAAATGAATAAATCAAATACATGCTATTGTTGTTGATTTTGATGGAAATAGGGTGGTGAGAGAAGAATTCTCCCGCGCTAGTTCTCAGATTATTCATTTTGGCGCGAGTTCTGGATGGTTGAATAAATACCTTTGTACTAAAAAGTAAAATATAACAAGGCACCGTTGATACGCACTGATTTTCAGGAAACTGCTGATACCTGTTTTGGGGTTACAAGGAGTCCCCTTTTCAATGCAAAAGAAGTGAGTTCGTGGATGAAAAGACATTCAACAAAAGCAACGAGATGAAACAATAACCAGTTTAAAAAGTAAAAATGGTGGATTAACCGAGCAATCAGTGGAGAAATGGTAAACCATTCACGAATTACCATTTTGCACGTTGTGTTGCTATCTTTCACAAGGGGCCGAATATTCCGTTCTCCAATCAAAAAACGGTCTCTACTAAGGTAGTCTAACCCTTAAACTAAATTTTATTTCCGGAAAAAAGTTCGTAATATCATTAAAAACACCAGCATCTAGTACATAAACTTTTTTTTGACATCTGTGAGTACTTGCATAGTTTAGCTTCCGGCTTCTTTTAATTAATTTTTTAGATTTATATAAAAAAGAGTGCAATCAATGAATATTCCAAAACCAGTGAATAAATATATTGTACGTTCGTAGACACAAAAATGAACGCTTTAACAAGAAAAAATGACGATCGATAAAGCGAACCGTTATTAAATACGAGGAGATGTAAAAAAGTCGTCAGTCATTGAATTCGTTACTTTAGGTGAAAATATTCGGTTTGAAATGAACGAAAAAAAAAGTGATGTGTGCAAATTCAAGATAACGCTTGCTAGAGAGTAGTGGCGGATCCACGGCGGGGGGCGACTGGGGCAAACGCCCCCCCCCCCTAAAAAAGGACTAGGAATTCGAAAAATTCCCAGGAGAAGACCACCAAACCTCTCACCCCCTCCCCCCCACACATTACAAAAAATTGCCTACAACTGTATTTTACGACTTTAATTCCTAAATTTTTCCTGGGAAGAGTGCCTGAACCCCTCTCCCCTCTCTATACTTTCATCGAAGATCGTCAAAAATTTTGAATTTTTGCAGCTTCAATTTCGAAAAATCCTTGAATCCCATCCGTATAGCTAATCAGGCCTATAGCTAGAAGTCAATAAAGAGGAAAAATTGTGAGACTTAAAATTTGAATATATATATATATTTACATTATGCGAAATTATATTGATACTATATACTATCTTTCGAATATTAATAGATATTTTTTTACTAGTAGAAATGCAGGGGTGCCCATTCTCCCAAGTTCAATGGCGCAAATCCCCCACCCCCCCAAAAAAAAATCTCAACTCTTTCTCTTCTTATTTATTTTATTTTTTAGCTCTCCTTTTTTTTTTAATTTACTTTTTAAATATATGTTTTTTTGTTTATTTATTTATTTATAACTATTATTATTTTTTTTTGAAAAGTTTTGCACTAAACTAAATAAATAAATAAAATAAAATATAAACAGAATAAAATAAAACAAATAATTTAAACTAAAAATAAATAAATCAATAAATAAATTAAAATAAATAAATTCAAATAAATACATAAAAAATAATTTAAATAAATTTAAAAATCCCCCCTCCCAAAATTTAGATGGCGCAACTTGCGCCATAATCCCCCCCCCCCCCACCTGTGGGCACCCCTGTAGAAATGCTAACAAATGAATAAATAAAATAAGCTTGCATTCATTTAAGATTTTAACAGATATATCAATTCTATTTACCACTTTCAATGTCTCATAGCCCACAAATCACGTGAAATTAAAAATTTATAATGTGATATCTAATGCTGTAAAACTTCCATTATATTAAACACTTAATACAAGCTGAATCATTGGACTCCATAATTACAAAATGACAATATCAGTGTGGCTAACCTTGGAGAAACAATTTGAGGAGCATTTTGAAATTTTGCGGAGCAGCTGGGTATATTCTGTAAAACCCAATCTAAAACTTTGAGCTTTAATGGTCATTTTAAGTACTAGCATAAAAATGATTACAGTCTGATCCGTCGAAATTTCGCGTTGTGGAAAAATATATGCATACAAATTTTTGAAAGAAAACCAAATACTTATAAACACCCCTCAAACTGCTCTAAAGCATTCCTTAACCATACACTACAGTTTCTTGCATAAAGAACTGAACTTTTACTGTATTTAAAAAATAAAACGAGCTGATGTGTGCATCACATGACTTCCTTTTCCTCCAATTTAATGTAATTTCCCCGTTACTGGCAATTTTAATGTGATTCAATAGTTTACTCTCTAAATATCACAAACAGTGGCCAAATTGAAATCAGATTTTTTTTAAAAAAAATCGCCAAATTTGTCGCCAAATTTGTCGCCAAGTTGGCGACAAAACTTGGCGACCAAAAGACTGGCGATATATTGCCAAGTGTTCACCAAATTATAACATCACGTGAGTTTACATCGAAATTAACAATGATTTCCCCCAAAAAAGGGGCAAAAGATCCCCTTTGAAGCATACGAGTGCAACTAAAAAGGAAGGTGCACTACGAGACCCCACTAGGAGTCTATGTACCAAATTTCAACTTTCTAGGACATTCCGTTCTTGAGTTATGCGACATACATACACACATACACACATACGCACATACGCACATATACGTACATACAGACGTCACGAGAAAACTCGTTGTAATTAACTCGGGAATCGTCAAAATGGATACTTCGGGCGTCTGTACGTTCCTAGGCACATATCCACGTGTGGTCAGGTTGAAAAATAAACTGAACATTCATTTGGGGGTGAGCAAAATGGAAATGAAGGCCGACTTTTGGGTGAAAATTTTTTCGCGAATACAATACTTTCTTTTTTGTAAAAGGAAGTAAAAAACTGTTATTCAACATGAAATATTTTAAGATGAACAAAATGAATGACCAATGGGAATGAAAGACGTAAAATTAAAATGAAAAATTATAATAGTACAGTAGATACAGTAACAATATTTAAGAGTTAAAAAATGAAGATAGGGATGATTTATGCTCCATGATCAGATAGTTATTCTTATCTAATTCTACATTTTTAAATACGTTTGCTTCGCCTTTATAACGTTTCAATTTGTGGCAACATCTCCTCTTCCTGATCTCTTTATTAATCCACAATACAAGAGCAGCTTCCATTTTCATAATATCTACTTTAATAGACTGCTTTGCAAGCTTCAATATTGAAACTAAGTTCTGAACTTTTACGGATATCTTTTAGTTTTGACTTTTAATTGTACGTATGGTCTTCCGCGGGAAGACTGCAATGCAAAAACCTCATCTTTTTCTAACACCACAAAAAAATCTTAAACTAGGTTTTTGGAATTTTAATATCAACATACTTCCGTAGGAGAGTTTGGAACCTCATGCCCTCGCCTAATGTCTTTAAAGAGGGCTTTCAATTGCGTTTTAGGACTTCAATTCCGAAAAAATTCCGGGGAGGAGCTCGCGACTGCGATCCCATCCCCTACGATCAATGAATATCCTCTAAGATTGCGACAAGACTGGGACAGGATTCATTAGCAGACATTCTCGATGAAATAGTCACCCGTTGAGTCCGATAATCTAGAGCTTTACTTTTTACCTTTAGCTCGTTCCGTTTTCAAGATAAGAATGCTAACCCTTCATAATTCCACTAGGTGGCACCATAGGTGGTTTGTTGTATCTCACTTTTAGTTTCTTTTGGCGATTAAATAACTCACCAGTTTTATGGCAAACCTAAGTTTAAATTGAATGAATCTTAGTTCAGATTCAGATTGCTTTAGGATTTTAGATTCATTCATGTTGAATTTACGAAGGGAACCACTGGCCCTATACTACCAGCAAGAACCATTCTTATGGTTATAATTCTATTTGTTTTATGTTAATAAATGTTAGTTTAGTTTAATTGATAGTTGTAGTGCTGTTACTTGTCTAAAACTTTGACCAAAGGAACAGACTTACGAACAATTTTAAACCTGCAAAAATTGGAGCTGCTGAGTTCTTTTATGGTTCTATTCAGTAGGCTACTTTACTGTTCCTTGACACCTCTTTTTTAAGCACAGGATCAGCCGTTCTAAAGTTTAGGGGGTGATTAGAAACTTTGGTACGCACACTGTATAGCTGAAATAATGTTTTCCATTTTGTTTTTTCCAGAACTCGAAAGTCCCGGCTTTTCCTAGCCACGACCTCTGTTCCAAAGCCATTAATAGTCGAAACTCAGCATTAACAACAAGAAGACCTAACCCCACCTTGTGTTTAACCGCGTAATCAGTGGTATGAATCGTGTAATCGAGATGATCCAGGGTTAAACCACAGACATTGGCATTCCAATCGTTTCCCTCATCTTTTAACCAATATCCGTTATTGCTTCCTGTATCCCCAATCGGATCGTGCGCTCCGATGGGGTAAACCGACTAAGCAACCGACGACCACTCTGACGTCACTGACAGTGATGAAGAATAGAGCCCCTATAACTGGAGAGGCCGACGCATCCGCCATTTTGGAGCAAACGTGCAACAGGGAAAGCTACCTTTATTGGCAATCATTCGCCAAACAGGGAACGAGGGAGTCGGAGAGCGAAGGTGAACATTGGCGAAATTTCGGAAACAGTTGGCGTCGTTTCCAGGCTGCCAGTCACTTCGCGGGCTATTAATTATCCATTTCTTTTTTCTTTTTTCATCTGCCGGAAATCTGAAGAGCTGAAATCCTTTTTTGGAGCTGTTTGCACAATTAACAGCCAAACAACCACCCATTTGACTCAATTTAACACAAGCCAATGAAATGTAAACATCAGCAGCAATGCTATCGCTACGAAGCACTGGATCAAGTTTGCTCCAAAATGGCGGGTGCGTCGGCTCCCCACTATAGGGGCCTTAGGTAAACCGATTGAGCAACCGACGACCACTCTGACGTCACTGACAGTGATGACGAAGAGGGAAACCCTTTCCCCAACGAACGAGTTTCTGAGATGACTTCATCTGACATACTCGTAGATTATTGATGATCAGCTCCATATCATACCGGTTTCGATAGACAACGGAAGGTGGACATTTATTGCAAAAACATTTCTTTCTGGTGTTTTCAGAATTGAACAATAAATATGTAGGTACTGGCTTTGCACGTACTTAGAAGTCAGGCCCGTGTCCAGATTTTCATAAAGGGAGGGGTTTTAATCTTACCAGTAGGGGGGGGGGAGAATTCAACCCCCTTACAGCTTCTAGTTTTGCGACAAATTGCCGATCCCAGTATGGCGTTTATTCACATGTAAGGACTGCTGTATTCTTGAAGGATACCTCTAGCTGTACAAGTTACCAAAGTATTCCTTCGTTTCACAGATTCGCTTTAATCAAACTTTGCTTGCTTCTTTTTAATTAAATCTGTTTACTATGTAGTATATTGCAATGAGTATTAAAAACTCTTCACAAATTCTTTTATAATGTTTGTAGAATGTATATCAGGTTGTTATGTTCTGAAATAATGCTTAATAAACTAAACAAGAAAGAGCTCTTTGCAGATGCAAATTACATAGCCAAGCACAATCACTAATGCATCTTCATAGATGTACCATATGCCAAATTCACCATAAGCTCCTTACAATAAGCAATATTCTTTCTTTGCATTGGTAGATCATTCGGCGGTTCGTCCGCCATACTTTTTCCGAAATATTACATCAGTTTGTAAGGCTTTAGTAGTTGTAAATCGCAAAAAAACTCCAGAGAAAAAATTAAAATAAAATAAAAACGCTGAACGCAAACCTTCTCATTAAAGTAAATTTAAGTCAAATATTATACATTTTCTTCATTTTGCTTCTTTTTTAAACCCAAGGGAGGGGTTTAACCCCTAAAACCCTCCCCTTGGACACGGCGCTGTTAGAAGTAGAAAGATTTGACTGTAAGCAAGGTCATCATGATCTACTCTTAACTTTTGTGCCATTTTTTTAAAGCTTTATTCAATGAATCAATCTGTTCTATTCTTACGATGGGATTTTCAAGTTTCCGTGGGGCTTTTCGGTTGGTTACACTATTTTACGGTAATATTTAAAAAGGCTAATTATTTTTTGAAAGCATTATTAATTTCGGAATTTATACAGAATAGTCCGAAAGAGAGCGTACCCCTTTTTACTTCCTTTTACAAAAAAAGGAAGTATTGTATTCGCGAAAAAATTTTCACTTCAAAATCGGCCTAAATTTCTATTTTGCTCACCCCCGAATGAATGATGGGTTTTTTTTCCGACTCAACCACACGTGGATATATGCCTAGGAATGTACAGACACCCAAAATATCCATTTTGACGATCTCCGAGTTAATTACAACGATTTTTCTCGTGACGTCTGTATGTACGTATGTATGTGTGTATGTGCGTATGTGTGTATGTATCTCGCATAACTCAAAAACGGTATGTCCTAGAAAGTTGAAATTTGGTACGTGGACTCCTAGTGGGGTCTAGTTGTGCACCTTCCCCTTTGGTTGCATTCGCATGTTCCTAAGGGGGTCTTTTGCCCCTTTTTGTGGGGAAATCAGTGTTAATTTCGATGTGAACTCAAGTGGTGTTATAATTTGGCGGACACTTGGCGATATATCGCCAGTCTTTTGGTCGCCAAGTTTTGTTGCCAACTTGGCGACCAATTTGGCGACTTTTTTTTTTATTCTGGTTTCGATTGGCCTGCGAGATCATGCGATTTGACTACGATGGACTATTTTTTCTGGGGCTGTGTGAAGTCTCAGGTCGACACCGATAAGACAGAGACGATTGACGCCTTGGACAAGAACATTCGCCACATATCACTCACATACGGCCCCCGTTGCTGCAAAAAGTGATAGAAAATTGCACTTCCCGATCAGACGTTCTCCAAGCCAGCCAAAGTGGCCATATACCAGAAATCACATTTAAATGAAAATGGCAAAGAATCATCTTTCGAATGAAGCCAAATTCATGGCGATTTATATCATTTAACGGTGTTTTATTTGAACTTAAAATTCTATAGATCTAAAAAAAACACCCTTTACGTTAACTTCTCAAAGCCTCCTATCAGAACAACCGAATTCGTGTGTGGTCAATGCAAGACTCCTGCTGGAAGCAATTTTTATGAAGAACATGGACTCGATTTCTATATGCCATGCAGTTTTGAAGTTTTCAAGAAGAAGTATTTAAGTAGGGTAACGGCAAGAGACAAGGGTCCAGGACGGTCATTCCAAGCTCGTCAGCTTGTGGGATCGAGATTATCGCTCACGTGATCGGTTGTGATGTAGAGATGTCACAAGTAGTATTCTAATGTACTAGAACTTAGCTTGCGGCTAGGTTCGAGTAGATTGGAATACTACTTTGCAACATTTCTACGTCGCAACCGATTACGTAAGCGAAAATCTCGATCTCGCAAGCTGACGAGCTTGGAATGACCGCCCAGTAACAGACAGTCCTAAGTTTGGATTTAAATATTAAGAATTTTAGGCGGGTAAAGCCGATGTTGCTGCGGCCAATGAATACGGTGCAATAATCTAGTGTTTGTCACAGTGAATTTCATGAGTCAGTTGGTATTTTTCAAGGCAGTGGTGGAAGGCACCATGACGTTCAGACCATCAGACACCACGAGGTCAGCCGGGGTTTCATGTTCATTTGAATTAAATCAGGTTTTAGGTCTAAAAGTAAAGAACTTTTGCACATTTTGAAGACAAAAAGGGGATTTGTCCATGATTCGTCCTTTCCTCATCCTATCTGTTAATGGATATATCATCAGATTTTTCGGTGTCTGTTACGATCGGCAGGGCCTGATTACCGCACAGGCAGACTAGGCCTAGGGCCCAATCTTCCTAAGGGGCCCCAAGTTTCTTGAAGAATTATGCATTGCATTGCAACTATATGAAAAATACACGTACTATTTTTAAAATAATTAAAAAATTATGTCTTATTAATGGGAAAAAAACTTCCTTAAAGGGAATTTTTAATCATTTTGCCAGTACTGAATTTACTTTGTCACAATTATGAGGGGCCCCAAAGGGGATTCATGAATACACATGATATACATAGTTCTGTTCTGTCACTTCTGATCAAACAAAGAGGCCTCCAAAACTGCATTCTGACGTGCCCTAAACCTGTAAATCAGCCGCTGCATAGTCTTCAGGGGGGCCTCCAAACCAATGTGGGCCTAGGGACTAACTTTTAGTTAGTCGGGCCCTGGGGATCGGACCTTTTTTCAAAATTGAGCAAGTAAAAAAAGAATGAACTCATTCAGGGGATCCAGGAGCAGCAAAACGTGAGATGAGATGCAGTTGCATGAGAGAAAAATAGTTCAAAAAAGTCTAAATACATTAAAGGCTCAGAAAATTGAGTTAACCTAAGAGCGATGTATTAAGCATGTCTGTTACTGGTGCCGTTACACTAGTATTTTTTAGCTTTGTAACGGACGTACTGTTTGACCACGGATTGTATGTAATTTGGCAATCTGCCAAGTAAGGACTATTCCATCTGAATGAATCTAGCAGGGGTGAAGGGAAAATAACGATGGGATTTTGATGCACGCGTTATATAATGTCACTTATTCATTTATTGCATTCTCAAAAATAAAATGAGGGGAAACAAAAATAGTTACCATGGAAACAACAGAAAGAGAAGAAAATATATTCATTTCGTTCAAGAACGTAAAAGCCAAATGGTGAACTCAAAATTTTGTTGTGAATAAATAAATAAATTAACTTTTGCCGTGAGAATATGGATCGAATGTACTTTAGATTTAAAAAATGTTGCTGTGAGCCAATTTTCATTTTTACAAAACCAAGGCTAAATAATAGAGAGGCAAAAGTGCACATCCTTAGCAAATCAACTAACATCCCTATAAACTAATAGATACGTCCATTTCCGCCTATAAACCGCCTTTCCATGTAATCGATGGTAAGACAGTATCTTATGGGATACGTCTGTTATTGAGCAAAGAAATGTAAGTGAAGTATCATTTCTAAAAACTTTCCAAATTTCGTAACATTACATGATGTAGTCCGTGTTCTTCATGCATTTACACCAGGACTGCGAAGTTGGAGGACTCCGACTCCAGAGTGTTGGCAGAGTTGAGGACTCTTCGGAAGAAGAACCGACTCCGACACTTCGAAGCCTCGGACTCCACAGCCCTAATTTAAGCAAGGATCTAACATATTCGGAGCCTTAGCAAGGTGCTTCGTGAAGTACGTCCATCCATGGCCTCACTAGATGGCGCTGACGCTCAACGGGCCTTGACAATTTATGACTTTTCTGTGTTAAACCGAAGCAGCTCATGCATCCACCAATCAATATCGACGTTTTAAAGTTTGTTTAGTTTTGATTGGACGACGCCCATATTTTGTAGTAAGTAACCGCCCTAAAGCCAGGGCTAAGGCTGAAATACTTAAAATACACCGTCAGCTCAGTTATTGCACCCAAGGACTGCAGTTTCGTGCTTTTTAGCACTCATCAGCCCGGAATAGGAATCACATGAGCTGGAGGCGAAAAATCTCTTAAGGGAGCCAAGAGAGCCAAACAAACTGGTAGCTAATGCAGAATTAGCAAACCAGATGAGCGACCGCAACAATGGTGCGGTTCAACTCAAAGATTGATGGCAAAGCTAAGGTATTTTGTAGTAAGTTACCGCCCTAAAGCCAGGGCTAAGGCAGAAATACTCAAAATACACCGCCAGCTCAGTTATTCCATCCGAGGACTGCAGTTTCGTGTTTTTAGCACTCATCAACCCGGAATAGGAATCACATGAGTTGGAGGCGAAAAATCCGAAAATTGTTCGCCTCCAGCTCATGAGATTCCTATTCCGGGCTGATGAGTGCTAAAAAGCACGAAACTGCAGTCCTCGGATGGAATAACTGAGCTGGCGGTGTATTTTAAGACGCCCATATTGACCGCAAGAGGCGCTGAACAGGACCCCCGAATCCACCAAACAATGGCACCATAATAGAGACAGGGGTTCTCTTTGTTACCATGAGTTTCAGCGATTGTCACGGCCTATAAGAATTAAGTGGAGCCATGGTCCACCAAAATGGAAATTGTCCGTAACATTTGAACTGTACTCACCCAACACCACGTGGGCCGACTTCAAAGCCAAATGAGGACCACCTGAGGGGGACGGAAGAGGAAATCGAGCAACCACAACAGTAACGCCACAGCGACGGCAGAGGCGACGAACAGGAACACTTTTCGCGCCATTTTACGCGCAGCTTTAGGATCGAACATTTTATCCGTAACACAAACCTTTTCAATCTTATTCCGCAATTCCACAAACCGCTTATTCCACAAACCTTTTAAATCATTTTACGCGCAGCTTTAGGATCGAACATTTTATCGGTAACACAAACCTTTTAAATCCTATTCCGAGAAGCAGGCATCATCGGGAGGAAGGCGTCGACGGAATGTTCCGATTCGATCGAGTTCCTTTCGAAAGGGCGGCTTGGCTACTCCCGGCTAAACAAAATGACTCATCACTCTGAGACGTCGTGCATTAACTGGCCGCTACTAACTACCTGCCTCTTGAACATGAAAAAGGATCGAGACATTAATATTGAGAGCAATAAGCAAGCTTGACTGTTGAGAAAGCTAAATTTAATGATCGTTAAATATATATATTGTTTTGTGTAACTTGATAACTACACGTAAAATCACCAATAAATCTGACGACAAAGAACCGACGGAGCCGAGAATTGAAACGAAACCAGATAGGTTGTTTTGCGAAATCTCCTTCTGAAACGACAAACCGTAAAATTTGTATTTTGTAACTTGTCTCGACCTATATTTCATTCCTAGAACATGAAAAATTTCGACCGAGATCACTCTGGCTGTTTGTTATGCTTGAAATTGGCGTTGGGGCTGAAATGAACTTTTTGCAGCTACAATTTTAAACTGCGTCAAGAGTCAATGAAGATACAGTCGGACCTCCATATTTCGAAGTAGCAAATTGCCGGAAAAAAATTCGATGTATAGAAATTTCGATATATGGAAACAATCTTATTTTATCATAAAAATCTCCTTAAAGATTAAAATTAAAGCTAATTTTCGTGTATGAAACCCTATTTCTAATTTATACGAGCATCGGATTAAATGAAAGTTAATAACTAAAAAATTAACATTTTTGCTCCTTCATACATCCTCATTCTTCAGCAATTCAACTTGATCCGCAACATGAGGGGATTTTCCTTTTGATGATGTTATCGAGAGAAAAGTAAAAAACCAATCTACTTAACCTGAATGATTTTTACTGAAGCTGAAAGGACGAGGAGTGATAACCAACAGACAAAAGGGATAGCTTGAAACTACAGTGCTACTGGTTACAACTAAGACTTGAAATAAAAGTGAGGAAATTGAAGAACACCAGAACGAAACAACGACCTATCTACACACCCCTAAACCATAGATTCCTCATGAGTTTCATAGCAACCTTTAGTGAACATAATTTTCTCCCGTAAACTTCATTTTTCATGAGACTAAGTCTAAAACGGAAAAAAAAAAAAAAAAAAAAAATCTACGTATGTCTCGAATTTTTTTTCGATCTATAGAAATTTTTTCGATATATAGAAACCATTTTTCTATTTAATGAACATAGAAGTTTGCTGGGATGTATAGAAAATTTCGATATGTGGAAGTTCGATTTATGGAGGTTCGACTGTATCTTCAATTCTTCAAAATCGGGGTGAACACTTAACACTGCCACACCTATCTTCCATCAAGGTCCCCGGCTAGCTTCTTCCTAGATCCGGCACTGTCAAGAGTGTACTTGTACTGAGAAAATCTTCTTGATTTGAGCTGTTAGTTACAAACTTCAAAAACTTATTTTGAAAATCTATTTTACTGATCCAGAGAACGGCAACCATGGTATCTAAACCGGAATCGAGCTAGTTTTTTGACCAATCAGCTTTCGAGTTCAGTGTGCTTATGTGCCTATTACAGATAAGTTATTGGTTGAAGCAGGGTTTCCAACTGCTCCGCAAAAATAGCGAAACTCCGCAGCTCCGCTGAAAAGTTATTTTGTTTCGCATTTCCCGACTGAGGGTATTCAAGTATGACATAGTGTTTAAAGCTGTTTTTTTTTTTCTTTTCATGCTATTTAAAATGATTATCCTAAAGCTCAAAAACAATTTTAGATAAGTGTTTTTAGTTTTTATATTTAATTTTATGCAAAATACCGAGCTGCTCCGCAAAAATTCTAAACGCTCCTAAAAATCACCACAGATGCTCCTTAAATTGTAACTCCAAGGTTGGCAGAGCCCGATCATTCTGATATTGGACGTGGGGCACAATTCTGTTTCAGCCCCCCCCCCCCCCTTAGAGCCAATTAAGATCTTTGAAGACCCCTCCCCCATTCCCCACTTATACTACATAATGAAAGAATAAAATATGTTGATACTTTCATATTAACACAGCCATGCTAAATTGGGTGGTACCTCATATCACAATATAGTATATACGTACATTTAAAAAGTAGAAAAGATATAGTATACGATAATTATATAAGATGTGGTTAAACTTTGCCCGTTGCAGTAAACCATAAATATCTACAATATAACTTTTAATAGTAAATACAGACTAAACTTGGAGTGGTTCTGAGATTTTCAAAAGAGATAAATTTTTTAAGAGGAATATTTATCTACAAATAAGAGATTTTCCCCTTGTCTTGGCATTAGCTAAAATATCAATAATATCATTGTACTCTAAATTCTGAATGAAATTATTATTTAAGCATCATAATGATAAGGATGATAGCATTTCTTTCATTCTTTTTTTTTTGCAGCATTTCTTTGCTGCAAAAAAAATATCACAAAAGAGATTTCACTTTTTTAAGAATCAAAATGATCGTTCTGCAGTGCAATTAGATATTGGCATTGTTGAAAAAATGCGTATAATAGTCTCAACGTTTGGAAACCCCGAAGAGAGGTGTGTACTATTAACGGCATGTAGGAGGATTTTGGGCTCCCTGAAATTTAAGAGGAGGGGCCTGTGCCCCGCGTGCTCCTGCGGCAATCAGGCTCTGAAAATTGGCAACCCTGGTTAATGGCTTCACTGGTGGACCGCAACTGGTCAAGCGACACGGGAAAGATTTTTATTTGTGTATCGAAAATCATGCGATGGACACATCAGTATAAGTAAAAACTTGATTACAACTTGCTGCCTAAATTTTAATGTTCATGACTAAAGGGACAAGTTTCATGTCCCGTTTTCCCCGCACATACTGATACCCCGAATAGAATTTCTTTTGATACCCCGGCAAGTCAGAGTGGAGCTGTTAAGCGTTTTCATACCAGTAAACTGAATCGTATATACATTTTTACGATATTTTATGTTTTCCCGGAACTGAAAGGGTTTTTCCCATAACCTCTAACATGTGGTCTAGCGAAAAAGGCGCGAATTGCAGTTCTTAAGGCAATGGTGATTTTCAAGTGAATTGAATGAAATTCTGCCAAGAATTTCACTTTTATTTGAAATCAGCACCAAATGTACTCAAGGCAATTTAGTACATTGAAAAATGACACCAATTCTTCTTTTTTATTTTTATTTATTTACTAGTGATACCCGCACGGCTTTGCTCGTAATAGCAAAATCAAAAGGTCTTTTGGTTCGCCTGTATATTTACAAATAATGTATGGTGAATTTTCTCGCCAATTGGCTTGTGCCCACGTTACGGTTCCACGTTATTATAATTTCGTATCTCGCCAATTGGCTTGTGCCCATGTTACGGTTCCACGTTATGATAATTTCGTAATTTATTCGTCCATCTTATAATAGTTTTGTTCTTAAAATTGGAATAGAAAAAGAACAAAATCGAATTTTCGAAAAATCGCTTCGAGGTGCACACCCCCATGCTACATACTAACTTCGTGCCAAATTTCATGAAAATCGGCCGAACGGTTTAGGCGCTATGCGCGTCACAGATATCCTACAGACATCCAGACATCCTCCGGACAGAGAGGCATTCAGCTTTATTATTAGTAAAGAGGATGCAATGAAATGGAAGTTGCAAACGATTTAAGACTTACTCGCTTTAAATAAATATAAGATCAAAAACTCGAGCACGAGAACCAAAATCCAAACACGCGGGCGAAATTTCGAAGATTCGAAGAAAAACAAAGTATAACTGGTTACAGATTCAAAAAAAAAAAACCAGAGAAATCCTGTATTTTATTACGAACAGTTTTTTTCTGTAAAAAAAACGGATAACTTCTTCAAAATTTACAGTTTTTTTTTACAGTGTATACAGGCGAACCAAAAGACCTTTTAATTTGCTATTACGGGCGAAGCCGTGCGGGTATCTTTACTAATAATAAAGCAGTAAGTCTCTCTGTCCGGAGGATGTCTGGAGGATGTCTGTAGGATGTCCATAGGATGTCTGTGACGCGCATAGCGCTTAAACCGTTCGGCCGATTTTCATGAAATTTGGCACAAAGTTAGTTTGTAGCATGGGGGTGTGCACCTCGAAGCGATGTTTCGAAAATTCGATGTGGTTCTTTTTTTATTCCAATTTTAAGAAAAAAAGTATCATAAATTACGAAATTATCGTAACGTGGAACCGTAACATGGGCCCAAGCCAATTGGCGAGATACGAAATTATCATAACGTGGAACTGTAACGTCGGTACAAGCCAATTGGCGAGAAAATTCACCATACATTATTTGTAAATATACAAGCGAACCAAAAGACCTTTAATTTTTTCTATTACGGGCGAAGCCGTGCGGGTGCCACTAGTTACTAATAATAGAGCAGAAAGTCTCTCTGTCCGGAGGATGTCTGGATGTCTGTAGGATGTTTGGATGTCTGTGACGCGCATAGCGCCTAAACCGTTCGGCCGATTTTCATGAAATTTGGCACAAAGTTAGTATGTAGCATGGGGGTGCGCACCTCGAAGCGATTTTTCGAAAATTCGATGTGGTTCCTTTTTTATTCCAATTTTAAGAAAAAAACTATCATAAATTACGAAATTATCATAACGTGGAACCGTAACATGGGCACAAGCCAGTTGGCGAGATACGAAATTATCATAACGTGGAACTGTAACGTCGGTACAAGCCAATTGGTGAGAAAATTCACCATACATTATTTGTAAATATACAGGCGATCCGAAAGGCCTTTAATTTTTCTATTACGGGCGAAGCCGTGCGGGTGCCCCTAGTTATTAGTAAAGAAGATGAGGATACAACTCCTAAGAAAGCAATAAATGTCATGCGTGTCCAGGGAAGCCTTGATTAACAATATTAATAGTGATTACTTTTAATATTGCTGTTGTTAGGCAACGAATTTTCCTAAGAATGGTTTTTATATTTAATCATTGAATAGAGAAATTACATGAAATTTAATGTGTTCCACCATAACTTTTTAAAACTAAGTTCTTTAGCAATAAATTATAGCCTAAGTTGTTCCCCGATTATGTAGCTATCTATGGTGAAAAAATGGTTGAAATTCGTCCAGTAATTTTGAAGTTTACCCCGGACATCCGGACAGAGATTAGCCCTTTATGTATAACTAGCTCTTGCCCGCGGCTTCGCTCACGTTGATGTATTTTTTTTTCAATTGATTCAAGTTAATGGTCATTACAGGCAGAGGTGAAATAGTTACCAAAACATTGTTTGTCTCTAGTTTCGCCGACATTTCAAATTGTCTGTCCCCTTAAATGTATCAAAAGGTATGATTAAAACTGAAAATTAGGGGGAAAGGGAGTAAATGAAATGTTGGCAAAACTGAGAAGAAACCCAAAAATCACAAAAAATAAATCACGAAAACGTTCAGGAGGACGAAAAGAAGTCAGTTTGGGTAATTCCCAAAAAATCCAATTCGAAGAATAGGTCAACTATTCTTAAATAATGTGAAACAGTTCCCTTATAATCCCGATCTCCATCAAATACATAATATCTAGCGCTACACCGGCAATCTAAATTATTGTATGATGTGTAACTTCATACCGTAGAAATCGTCCCAAAATAGGGTCAACAATGATGCTACCCGAAATGTTTCCAATAAACAGTAAAAATTTGGCAATTGTTTGAAATTGTGTGCAAAGACAAAGCAATGGAAGTTTTTGCGCTGTTTATGAATTTGCGAATTAGTTGGCGAATTATTTTACGTGTTAACAAATTTAAAGGAAGAAATATCAAAGAAATGGCGATATTTGGTTACATGGTGAAAACCGAGAAACAGTATTGCGTAGTCTTAAGCTTCAAAAACAGCGACAGTTGAAAAAAATGCCAAATGCCTTAGCTATTGAAATGATTCCACAAAAAAAGTTTGGCTAGATTCCAGCTGATCGATTAAATACCCAGTCAATACAAATAAATAAAAAAAAACATTAATTGCCTCAAAGTTGCATTAAAACGGAAAAAAAATCAGCCAAATCCATGTATTATTTGCCAATCTTGTGCAAAAATCTTACTTCAAGATTTGACTTGAGAAAAGCCTTGAACAGTCACGAAAAGCAAAGATAGCCAACAATACAACAATAGTCATTATCGACAGGGAGTTGAGATGATACACTAAATATTGTATTGAGTTAAGGAAAGCCTTCGAACATGGAACTAAAAAGCTCATAGCTCGTTTTTTATTCTACTTAGAAATTTCGAACAGGTGCCATCTTCAGCAGAAAAATCAGAGCTTTCGATGGACATATAATGTTAATATGTGCAAGTATTTTTTCACCCCCATATTAGAGAATTTATACGAAAATTGTGTTTCATTGCTCCCCTAAGGGGGTTTTGCCCCCCATAATAGGACGAAAACTACCCTATGTGTTATTCTGATGCATAAGCTATATTATTGTAAAGTTTCATCAAAATCCATTCAGTAGTTTTTGCGTGAAAGAGTAACAAACATCCATACATCCATACATCCATACAGACAAACTTTCGCATATATAATAGTAGCAAGATTTATTTATTTATTTATTTATTTATTTTTTGAGCAATCACGATTGCTTATTGCTTTCATTTGACTGTTTTGATGACCTATGATTTTATTTTCCCACCGCCACCCTCCGCACCATCACCGTCGACCGGCTCCTCACGATGATGCTCCTATAGCGAAAGCCGTCTGCAGGTTGCATCCATGTCCTACACACACGCGCATACATACACGCACAAACACATGCACACATACACCTACACACACATACACATATATACCTACACACATACACAAACACATACACACACGCATACATACAAACACCTACACATACACACACACAAAAACATACACACAACTACACACACATTCATGCCGGCACACAGACCCAAACACATGTGCCTACCCACACATACACATAACCCCCCCCCACACACACATTCATACACACAACTACCCACACACTTATGCCAGCACGCAGACACCAACACACATGCCTACACTCACATACACAAACACACATGTCTACACACAAACACACATACCCCCACACACAACACACATACCCCACACACAAACACACACGCCTACGTACACACACTCGTGATTGCGAAAATATAATTTGAATTCAAAATGTCAAAATTCAAATTAATTTTTCTTTTTTATTTATTTATTTATTTGAGCGATCACGAATTGCTTATTATCCTCACTTGCCCAAAGAGGATGTTGCTCTGATTTTTCATGTTGCCACGACGAAGAGAATCAATCTAGCTCGTTGTTTTAATATTTATTAAGAGGGCACATTTTCTTCGCCATGGTTTCAAATCGTTTGCGTTCATTCAAGGCCTACCTTAAGCAGATTTTTAAAAGGGGGGTCAATGGGAGCGCAAAATTATGTTTTCTTCTCGAAAAAAATAACAACATAGATGAACTAAAAAACCAAAACGTCACCTAAATACAAATTTTCCATATTACTAGTACTCTTCATTTAAGATGGATAAATAAAAGCACATAACGTTTATACACCGTAAATAATCTCTATGACAAGTATACCAGCGGATATCGGCCATAAAATCTTTCATCTTCACTACCGCATCCTTGTCACCATTTCTTCTTTTATGGATGTGCCTCGAATTACCTATTCTAGAAAATGACCAGTCACACTGTGACGGGTGCGAATTTCTTGGCCGTTCACTCCATTTGTAGAAATAAGAAACTCGACACGTAGGATCGCCATTCGTGAATGCAAAAAACATAATTTGAACTGAAGACGTCAAAATTCAAATGATTTTTGAGCAATCACGATTGCTTATTGCTTTCATTTGACTGTTTTGATGTACTATCATTTTATTCTCCCGCCAGCACCCTCAGCATCACCACCGTCGACCGGGTCCTCACGATGCTGTTCCTACAGCGAAAGCCGTCTCCAGGTTGCATCCATGTCCTACACACACGCGCATACACACACGCACGTACAAACACATACACACACATACACAAACACATACACACACACGCATACATACAGACACTTACACATACACACACCCACACATTCATGCCTGCACACAGACACAAACACATATGCCTACACACACATACACATACCCCCCCTCCCACACACACATCTACCCACACACTTATGCCTGCACACAGACACAAACACACATGCCTACACACACATACGCATACCCCCTATACACAAACACACATACTCCCACACACTAACACACATACGCCTACATACACACACTCGTGATTGCGAAAAACATAATTTGAATTCAAGATGTCAAAACTCAAATTAATTTTTTTATTTATTTATTTATTACTAGTGGCACCCGCACGGCTTCGCCCGTAATAGAAAAATTAAAGGTCTTTTGGTTCGCTTGTATATTTACAAATGATGTATGGTGAATTTTCTCGCCAATTGGCTTGTACCGACGTTACAGTTCCACGTTATGATAATTTCGTATCTCGCCAATTGGCTTGTGCCCATGTTACGATTCCACGTTATGATAATTTCGTAATTTATGATAGTTTTTTTTTCTTAAAATTTGAATAAAAAAAGAACCACATCGAATTTTCGAAACATCGCTTCGAGGTGCACACCCCCATGCTACATACTAACTTCGTGCCAAATTTCATGAAAATCGGCCGAACGGTTTAAGCGCTATGCGCGTCACAGACATCCTACGGACATCCTACAGACATCCTACAGACATCCTACAGACATCCTCCGGACAGAGAGACTTACTGCTTTATTATTAGTAAAGACTAGAAAATCGCCCATCAAGGTATGACGGTAAAAAATTGCTTCTCCAAAATTGAATTTGATAGTTGAAATTTTAACCCTAAACTCCAGTGGATGAACTCTAAACTCCAGTAGATAGCAATTATATTTTTCGTTTCTTCCTTCCCCTGAAATGTCACAGTCTTAGCAGTAAAACAGTTTAGTGACCGAATCCAGTTCAGCCTCGTCAAAAGAAAGCCTTTCCCTGCATGTCAAATATTACCGGAAAATACTATCAAATTATCCCGCCGTGGAGCGAGTTTCATTGTTGATGACCACTGGAGCGTTACTCGATCATTCGCTACCATATATATGAGGATTGTTACTATTAACACGATTTTATTAGCTTCACCTGCATGTATGTATGTATCTTGTAACAGAGTCTTGCAGCTCAAATTTCGCCCACTTCCTGCGATCGGATTCTTTTGAAATTTGGCACGCGACCTCAGACCCCATGACAATGCAATATTCTATAATCAAATTAACTCTTTTAATTGTTACTTTCCTCCGATTTTAGTCACTATTTTGGCGTAAATCCAATAGTATGAAAAAGGAAAAATTTTAAAAAATACATTAAAAAATGCTCGCAAAAAATATTTAAAAATAACTACAAAAACCTTTCATTTTTTTTGCATCAGACAAAATGTGTTCCTATGTTTCGAGGTAATTAGAACATGAAAAATAATCGTTTTTAACTCATTTCATGCCAAAATTTAGGTGAGCCTTCAATTGCTGATCAGACCATTGTTGAACAAAACTTTTATTCAAATGCATCTCAAATTTTCAAAGTAATATAAATATGATTTCCGCAAACATACATCGATGACTCACAGTAGCTTTCCATCGGGGTGCCCTTGTCTTAACTTCAAGATATTACCTCGCACTCGTTTTATAAATAATATCGTCGCCTGATAATTCTCCAACACAAGACTAAAAAACAGAAAAATAAAAAAAAAAGTTTAAAAATCTAAATAAAAACACGCTTTCGTAACAAAATGAACTAAAAAGTGAAAAATAATCTTTGGATGAGAGTAGTCGACCAATCACTTAATTTTAATGTCATACAAAAAAGCGTGGGGGGCTTCTTATCCGTTGTTTTGAATTTCTTCCGTTTGTTGTCCATGCAAAACTGTAAATAGACAGCACCGCACGGTTTTTTGTGTTACATTAAAATTAAGTGATGGGTCAACTACTATTATCCAAAGATTATTTTTCACTTTCTAGTTCATTTTACTAAGAAAGCGTGTTTTTTTTTTTTTTTTTTTTAGTTTTTTAAACTATTATTGAGCAATCACGATTGCTTATTGTTCTCACTTGACTGTTTTGATGTCCTATCATTTTATTTTCCCACCGCCACCCTCCGCACCATCACCGTCGACCGGCGGGCTCCTCACGCTGCTGCTCCTATAGCGAAAGCCGTCTCCAGGTTGCGTCCATGTCCTACGCACACGCGCATACATACACGCACCTACACACACACACATACACACACACAAACACACACACATACACACACACGCATACATATAGACACCCACACACACACACATACACACAACTACCCACACATTCATGCCTGCACACAAACACAAATGCCTACACACACATACACATACCCCCCCCCCCCCACAGACACAAACACACATGCCCACACACATACACATAACCCGTACACACAAACATATACCCCCCACACACAAACACACACGCCTACATATACACACTCGTAATTGCGAAAAACATAATTTGAATTCAAGATGTCAAAATTCAAATTAATTTTTTTATTTTATTTTTGATCATAAACTTTGTTTTTCAATACACACGTGCAAATGCGAAAAATTGGAAACATTTATAAACGTCCAGGTTTTAAAGACAAGAAATAAACGGTCACATTATTCATGACCCTCCCGCATCCATGTCGATTTTTTAGTCCTTTTTTCCCGCCGAGAACCCATTTCCGCGAGCGAAGGTAAGGCACGTCAGACGATCCCAAGGCCAAGAGCAGAAATGCAAGAGATCATGCGTTATTACGAGCGCAATTAGTTACATTCCGACAGGTGTCACAAAGGGCGCCGTCTCTTGCTCTCCTCAGGTGTTCTATGTCCTCAGAGAGAATAATTATCTGCACTTTTGCCGACAATAGTGATTTCGCTTCCTTTTTGTTTCCCGCTAACGATCCTTTCAACGCCGTTTCGTTGTCGTTTACCTGTGCTTTCGCATTGAGATCCAATAGTCACCAGGGTCAAGGAATAAAATCTAATTGCTCCAAATGCGGGGCCGGATTTGGAAGTGTGGAGGCCCCGGGGCAACAAAGGAGATCATCATATTTTCGAAAATATCCGATACTTTGATATATATTCGAATATTTATATATATATGTATATATTAGATATTTTCGACCCGTGAAAGTTAGGATGTTTTGTAAAAATTTTATTGTGGGGGCCCCTTTGTTGTGGAGGCCCCGGGGCAACGAAGGAGTGGAGGCCCCTAATCAGGGTTCGAAAAGATCATCATATTTTCGAAAATATCCGATACTTTGATATATATTCGAATATTTATATATATATATATATATATATATATATATTAGATATTTTCGACCCGTGAAAGTTAGGATTTTTTGTAAAATTTTATTGTGGGGCCCCTTTGTTGTGATGGCCCCGGGGCAGTAGCCCCACCTGCCCTCCCCTAAATCCGGCCCTGATTTCACGCCGTCCGACCCCCTTTTATTCCCATTTATTATTCCAGGGGCGCGTCTAAAATTAAGATCATTCTCGCGAGCAGGGGTGTGCACTAGAGATGAGTTCGGGCTCATTTTTGAGAGCCCGGACCCGCCCGAGCCCGAAAATTTGTAACCGAGCCCGCCCGAGCCCGAGTGATATTGTCTCGGACCAAAATCCGAGCATGAAGGAAATTTCCTTGTATCCAAATTTGAGCCTTCCACAGTCTGACATGATCTCTCTGTTAATGAAAAATGTTACGTCGAATGTTCTTCATTAGCAGAAGTTTCGAAATTTTCTTTAAGTGCTCCTTTTCAATTCAAATGCATTACTGTATGACATATATGCAATAGTAATCGCAAACAAAAAAACACTATAAATGAATGTTAATTAATTAATTTATTTCTTTTTGGCAGGGGGGGGGGCTAAACTTGACATTGATTGAACTGATTTAAATGTTCCTTTCATTTTCTCACAGTAGGAAAATGTTTATTTGCTTTGAATTTGTATGGAGATCGGCGTTTGAATATCTGTGCTGGATACGTTATTACGAAGTATATTTACTGCAAAGTGAATAATATATTTCATTTTAAAACACAAATAATACCGTGTATATATACACTTGACATAAATTTAATGTAAATGAATTAAATGCCATTATATATATATATATATATATATATATATATATATATATATATATATATATATATATATATATATATATATATATATATATATATATATATATATATATATATATATATATAGTGGCGTAGCCATGGGGGGATAGGAGGGTCAGAACCCCCCCCCCCCCATTGAGCCCCCAAAAATAATTTTTTAGTCGAACCTGTTTTTATTTATTTAATTCAATTGTGTGTGTGTGTGTGTGTATCAACTCGAGGGCATAGCTTTACTTTAAACTTCAGAAAAAATTAACCCCCCCTAAGGATTTTTTCTCGCTACGTCACTGATATATATATATATATATATATATATATATATATATATATATATATATATATATATATGCGTGTGTGTGTGTGTTGGTTATAAATTTATTATTAAAAAATTACTTTAAAAGAACTTAAATATGTATCAAACGAAATGACCTACACCCACTCGATATAAATTTAAGGCAATAACATTTACTTACCTACGCAGATACAGATATACTTGCAGATTTAAACAGTTCTTGGTAAAACAAACTCAGTTTTGTAGTACCTATTTTTTGACTGTTAATAAAACATTGAATAGTAAAAAACTTCATTAGATTTTCTTTCTTTTTTTGTATTTCTTCATGGAATTTCGAGTAGAAGATGGATTGAATGAGTGCTCTTGCTTCGATTCCTCTGACAACGAATAATCGACAAGGCATATGTTTTGATTGCTTAAAAACAGCATTACCGAAAACTCATTTATGTTTCTGTGTAGAAGATTCTTTGGGCACTTTTAAAAATAACGACAAATCGCCTCATGTTCCGCACTTTGCAACAAAGCAATAAATATCCATGAAAGTTTAGGTGAAAGAAATGCTTCGTGTGTTAACAATGGCTCTCATCGAATAACTAAAG